>NC_051185.1:33134494-33186792 GCF_013339695.2 Rhipicephalus sanguineus
CCGTCCGGAGATGCCTGTCTCCCAACACTGAGTGACACTGCTTCAGCCAGTCACGGCAAGCGTGAGCCGACGACACGATACTACGCCACGAATGCATAGCACGGAAGGAAAGTCACGCAAAACGATCAGCCAGACACGGCAAGAGCGAGCCGACGATACGATACTACGCCACGAATGCATAGCACGAAGAAAGTCACGCAAAACAATCACTTGCAATCACGCCTGACGACACAGATTATTCTGGCGGACTAAAGAACGACCACAACGAGACGGATCACGAACAATGCCGTCTCACGACGCCAGGCCAAAATGGCTGTCTCGTATTGATGGCTTCGGCTTTGGATTAAAGTAGCCTCCACGAACGCCTAAATGGTTTTCGGTTTTGTTTTGGTGCTATAGAACACACATCCATGCATAGTTAAAGCTCTATTGAATAATATCAGGGTGGAGGAGGCGAAGCGTGCCCTGTGTGTGTCTGTAAGGGCTGTACGGTGGGAGGGGGCGCAGGTGAACGTGCATCCCCTGCTCTAGGGGCTAGGGAGAGTGCGGTGAGGCCGTGTGTACGTGCCTAGCTGTGCTCAACGTTTGCTGAGCGATTTGGTGGCCCGCGCGGATTATCGTGAAGATATAGTTTAGCTGTGGCGGGCAGAAATGATGACCACGCGAGCTATAATTCTGGTAGTATTGTCGCTCTTTGGGAGACGCGGTAAAGCGTCGCCTTGATAACCGGTCTGCGCGGTTATCATGCCAGCTTTGCGGCACATGTTTTTACGGCCGTCGAGTTAGATGTGTTCCCGATCGCCAGTGCGTTCAACACCATGCACGTCCATTTCACTAATAAATGTATGTTTTCTGCCATACATGCTGTCGTAGGAATCTACAAACCTCGCTTGCAAACGTGCGAAGATTCGCAAATTTGTCAGCGCTGCCAAATTGTTAAACGTTGTCATAACTCTGAATGTTTCGCTTGGGGGCAAGATTTTTTAAGAACCCTGTTTACTTGTAGACGTTTTCGAAGCGCCGTTTCAGCAATATCGTAACTGAAGCCATAACACAATACGTGCGTAATTCCACATTTTACGAATCCATGTTATATATTCTCAACCAAAATTTTTCGGTATACCACAAGCCAAAGCAGCGAACTGTATCTTGGTCGCAGCCAGTGAAGCTTTCTTTTTAAAAAAAACCCACCCTGTATATGCAGAACCATCACTGACTCCCTTGGAGCAAGGGAGTCATCTATTTCATTCAGGAGCGTCGACCAGAGCATTGTGACTCCCCTTAGAAAAAAAGGTGGTCATCGGCTGCCACAAAGAGAGTCAAGCAGACGTGACTCCCTTTTGACTCTCTTTTTTTTAAGAGTGCGTTACCGCACTAAATTCACGACGCCACTGTCTGGATTATACGTCGCGTCACAGAACAGCAGAGAAACAAGACGTGGCATCATGCGTATACCATGTATGATTCTTTGCTTGTAGTCTTGACTCTCACCTTGATTCCTTGATTCACTTCAATTAAAAAAGACAAGCGGGATACGCTGTACCAAAGAACGATGGATTCGTTCCTTGATTCACGCCGAGGCCCTTCATCAATAAGGCGTAAAGTGGAAACAGTTCCAGTATTACTCATCGACGTAATTACTAGTTGATTCCTTGATACACATATTCATTTCTTCCTTCGTTACGAACATTGTACAAATAAAAAGTGCTTCGCAGAGTAAGGAATTTCTGCCCTGCGTTCAAACTCTTGCTCATAGTTCAGTATCTTCGTATGGATGTTTGGTATACTCTGGTAAAAAGTCAGCCTTCCGCTTTATTAAGTTTTAAGGTTTTTGTTAATTGAGACCTCTGTTGTTGCACGCCAAAAAAAACAAAAAAAAACAAAAAAAAACAACATCAATATGACACGCCGTAGTGGGGGACTCCAAAACAGGTTTGATGATCTGAGTTTTCTTAACGATCCCTCACGGCGGCTGCACTTCAGTGGGGACGGAATGCACGAACACCGGTATACTTACATTGAGGTACGCGTTAAAGAAAACCAGGTGGTCAAAATTAAGTCAGTTTTTAAATACGGCGGGCCTCACAATCATATCGGCATTATGGCACAGAAAATTTCTAATTACATTAAACTCGACCTTTATCGTCACATGGCTGCACTGGGCATGGCGGCGATGCCATGATGCGGTGTTCAAACCCGATCATGTTTTTCGCACAGGTTCTGCTTGGATTGCTGCTAGACCCAGCGGGGCTATCACCGATTGACGACGCCCCTTTATCGCCAGCTATGTTCTCGGTCACCGATCAAGAGTAGCTGATGCCCGTGGTCTTTCATCGGCTAAACATCGTTCCCGAAGGAGCACAGATGACGTCATCGGATCCACCAGGGGCGCTAACGGATGCATCTGACCACGGGACTATAAAACGGCTCTTCAGCGCGGCAATCGACAGTGGGCATGGTGGCGATGCCATGATGCTGTGTTCAAACCCAATCATGTTAAATGCGAAGCATTTCTTAGCGAACCTCTGGCACTTTGAGCGTTTCTATCTACGTATCTATCTATCTATCTATCTATCTATCTATCTAGCCGCCTACGTCTGGGTGCTCTCATGATCGCCTCCTTAACTTGGTGTAGACCAAAATTTGCATAGGAGGGTAAGAGTATTTGACGAATATGATTGCCGGTTCAGGACATGAATAACATTAACATCCTGTCGCGTACGTCGTCAAACCCTTTCCACTAGACACGTGTGGCACATACCTGTTTACCACGGGCCGCGGGTTACGGGTATGCACCACAGGTGATTGACAGTTTATATCTACCCAGGAACAGCGAGGACAGGCATTGGTAACCTAAATGCTAGATCGTTAAGGAAAACCAACATCGGCAGCGTTGACTCAACGAATAGAAAGAATGAAAATTAGGATTCCAGCCGGAATCGAACCCAAGCATTCTGCGCGGCAATCAGATATTCTACCACTGAGCCACGCCAGGTCTATAAACTGGTTTGGAAAAACAGCATACACAGGCGTTATATCGGTGCAACGTCAATTGTGGTTGTGGTGCTGGCTGACTAATTTTAAAAGAACGCAATAAACACTACATGATAATCCTACGATGTGTACTCCTACGGATGCAGGCGTCATATCAGATTAACGTCTGTAGTTCCAGTGTTGGCTCCGCTTTTATAGCAGTCTAATAAAGATTACATTTGTATTCCTATGATTGAGCAGATAATTGAAGCATTCCTCGACCCCAGAGGAATACATTAACGAAAGTTACATATGATATCCACATCACCGCACCGTAAAATGCACTTCGTCCGCCCGACGACGCAGTCCTCCTCTTCATTTCTTACGAGGCTGGGCGATGGCCTAATGCTGACCGAGGATGATGCCAGATTGATTGACAGCCGCTTTGTAGACTAGGCTACGTAGGCCACATACGCCCAGGTAGCCTACGAATACGACAAACAGCAGCCACTGAGGTTGGTCTGCGTAGCACTATCGAGGCCTACCAGCCTCGACGGCCTATACCTCACCAACGCGAAGGGTGGCTTCAGTTTCCGACATGTCGCCGGCCCTGTCGACAGACAATTTGTCGACAAAATGACCGAGGCATCCACGAATTCCAACAGCTCTACTATACCACATACTTCACTACACATGGACCCCTCGTCACCACGATCACGACCGGATACTATAACAAGTCATGACCAGCTGCTGGTGCTCACTGATCATGGTGATGATGCCCTTGTTCAAGAACTGTCAAGAACTTCTTGCACACATGCACACGGGTTCGTGAAACGCGCGTGCGTTCTCGGGACACGTATAAGCACTACATATCACCTTAACGCTTCTGGTGTTGGTAATACCCACGTTGCCATTGGCAGCGTTACCCAACCGTAAACAAGTGGTTATATGACACACATGCGGCTCTTCAGCATATATATGTGTGCGCATAAAATTTATACAAATCATTAGTATCGTTTTGTAACGTGTCGCTCACTAAAAAAAGTTACGCCAGTCACCTACCCGCCGCATGCTTCGCATAACATCGACTCCCATGGTACGTGGGATCTGCCTAATTTTTTTTCGTACAGGTTCTCCTTGGATTGCTGCTAGTCCCAGCGGTGCTATCACCGATTGACAATGCCCCTTCATCGCCAGCTATGTTCTCGGTCACAGATCAAGTGTAGCTGATGCCCGTGGTCTTTCATCGGCTAAACATCGTTCCCGAAGGAGCACAGATGACGTCATCGGATCCACCAGGGGCGCTAACGGATGCATCTGACCACGGGACTATAAAACGGCTCTTCAGCGCGGCAATCGACAGTGGGCATGGTGGCGATGCCATGATGCTGTGTTCAAACCCGATCATGTTTTTCGTACAGGTTCTCCTTGGATTGCTGCTAGTCCCAGCGGTGCTATCACCGATTGACAATGCCCCTTCATCGCCAGCTATGTTCTCGGTCACCGATCAAGAGTAGCTGATGCCCGTGGTTTTTCATCGGCTAAACATCGTTCCCGAAGGAGCACAGATGACATCATCGGGTCCACCAGAGGCGCTAACCGATGCATCTGACAACGGGACTATAAAACGGCTCTTCAGCGCGGCACTCGACAGTGGGCATGGTGGCGATGCCATGATGCTGTGTTCAAACCCAATCATGTTTTTTGTACAGGTGAGCAAACGATACGGAAAGTGTTACCGTAGCAATAACGTTTCCTTATTCTTGCTGCCATGCCCATGGTCAATGTGCGAAGTGCTTACTAACATGACTAATTCTCTTCGCTTCCTATTGTTACTTAGTGGCGACGTCGAAAGTAACCCAGGGCCTACAGATGGCGATTGGTCAAAGCAACTAAAGGCAATCGCGGACGACATAAAGGAAATCAAGAACGAAAAATCCGTCCCAAATCAGAAACTAACTGCAATCGATAGGAAACTTGAAAAAATTAGTGGACTGGAAGAGCAGGTTTCTGACTGCGTAAAGCGAATAGCGGAGCTAGAAAACAACATCAAAGGCATGAACAGGAAAATCGAAGAACTAGAGAACAGAAGTCGGAGGTCAAACCTGATTGCGTACGGAGTTGAGGAACAACAAAACGAGCCCTTTCAAAAGCTTCATAACTTCGTATCATAGGAAATATTCGAAGGTACACTACACGTAAAGACTGCAGGTATTGAACGTATCCACCGACTTGGTAGAACTAGAGAAGGCGAGCCAAAAAAAAACAAAAAAACAGGCCAATATTTCTCAAGTTGCTTGATTATCGCGACAAAGTTAAAGTACTCCAGTCTTGTTCCAAACTGAAAGGGAGCGGTTATTGAATAAGCGAGGATTACTCGTTTGGCCTGCGTGAAACTAGAAGAAAACTGTGGAATGTCACGAAAGAAAACCGCGATAGAGGGGAGAGGGTAAGGCTTATTTCTGACAAAGTTCAGATAAACGGTCGCCTTTTTACTTGGGACGAAAGTAGTAAAAATATCGAAGTAAAACAAAAAAACAAAGAGCAACTATCGACGGCGCAGCCTACTCGACGGCAACACCCATATAACCCTTCTAAATGTTAACGCGCGAAGTCTTGCGAATAAGGTTATCGCTGGTTGTCGCGCAATCTCTAGAATAAGCTCGAGTGTTCGCGTCATGCGCGCAATCTTAACAAAATGATCTACAATAATCGCGAAGCTTCTCAAACAATGAGGCGCGTTTTGCGCTGAGCGTTGCTGACAGCCTTTGTGGGCGAAACCCGAATACAACAAAAGGGATAATAAGAACCGCACGTGGTACTATTATCTCGCGTTTTATAAGCAAAAAATAACACACTGGTGCCCGCATACATATAAGAGAAATCCCATTGCGGCACCTTACGCACGAACAGGTTTCTGAACCTGGCACTTGTTTTGACAACGTGAAAAATCTAGCACTTGCGCATTGCGTTTGAGTTCATAGGTGTGGGATGCGTCGCTCGCACCAGGAAAAATGAGGCAGAACATGCTAAACGCAATCTTAGGAAGTCCTTACAGCTGCTGTTTTAAATGCAAAGCATTAGCGAATCCCAGGTAATTTGACCGTTTCTATCTATCTATCTATCTATCTATCTATCTATCTATCTATCTATCTATCATCTATCTATCTATCTATCTATCATCTATCTATCTATCTATCTATCTATCTATCTATCTCTATCTATCTATCTATCTATCTATCGATCCTATCTATCTATCTATCTATCTATCTATCTATCTATCTATCTATCTATCTATCTATCTATCTATCTATCTAGCCGACTACGTCCGGGTGCTCTCGTGATCGCCTCCTCATCTTGCTGTAGACCAAAAGTCACGCGATATCCACGATATGTATGATGATTGAGGAACTGGCTCGGAGATAATCGGGTAAACTGTGAATGCTCCGTACAATTCCTCTACTGTCATATAAGTCATATAAAGACGTGCCACCTTGTTATAGTAGCGGTTGTGGTCAGGTTGTTGTTGAACCACAAGCGGTCGCAGACCTTGCAGCTGTGGCCGAACGTGTGGTCGAGGAAATCGTGCTTGAAGCGCGCGTCGGCGCCACCAACTTCAGGTAGCGACCGCTTTCGGCGCTTGGCTGATGGATCCCATGCCCGTACCTCTTCGAGGTTCTCTCGCCGCCGCTTCCGCGCTGCTTCGGCTTCGCGGGCTTGTATCTCGGGGTCCGCACGACGCTGACGTCTCTCTTCGGCCTTGCGAGCCCTCCGCTGCGCCGCCTTGTCTTCTTCGTTCATGTTATTAGTATCGAAGCGCACTGACTGACGACTGTCGAAAGAGAGAGGAAGCACGCAGTTGTGGCCTTCTAGGGGTCTCCTATCAAACTAGAGCACGCGCCGGAGTGGAGCGAGCGCCGCATGCAACAGTTGGGCTATGCTATATGTGGTTTTGCCTGCATTATTATCATCATCAAGGCGCTCGAAGAACAAGAGGAAGAAGACCTCTTTCGCACGAGCTGCGCGCGAGCGTGCGCATGCTACAGTTGGCTATGCTGTATGTCGTTTTGCCTGCGTTAATATCGTCACCAAGGCGCTCCAAGAACAAGAGGAAGAAGACTTCTCCTTCGTGCGTGCTGCGCTTGTAGCGGTCGCCTTTGGAACTAAGGTTACGGTTACGGCGCGGGACTTCGCCCCAGCTTAAGAACCTGGTGAGCCAGCTCCTAAAACTGGCTTGGGAGGGTAGGAGGGTTTGACGAATATGACTTTCTGGTCATGACATGAATAACGCGAAAATACTGTCGCGTACGACATCAAATCCTTTCGTCCAGACACGTGTGGTACATACCCGTGTACCACGGGCCACGGTATAAGCGGGTATGAACCACAGGTGATTGACAGTTTATACCTTCCCAAGAACGGCCAGAAGACACATTCGTAATTCAAATGCGAGAGTCTAAAGAAAGACGGGCATCGGCAGCGCTGACCTGACGAATGCAAAGAATAAAAATCAGGATCTCAGCAGGAATGGAACCCAAGTATTTTGTGCGGCAGTCAGGTATTCTACCACAGAGCCACGCCACGTCTTGAAACTGCTTTGGAAAAAGACCCTATGCAACGTTATGTCGATGCAATGTCAACTGTGCTTTCACTGCTGGCTATCTAATTTTAGAACAAAGCAATAAAAATTACATATGTTCTCCTATGATACAGGCGTCATGCTGAATGAACGGCAATTGTGTTTCCAGAGTGGTCTTCGCTTAATAAACATTACACTTGTATTCCTATGATTCAGGAAGCTATATTCAAGTGTTGCTCGACCCCGGAGGAATGCGCCAACGAAAGTTACGTGTGATATTCACATTATCGCATTGTAAAGTGCACTTCGTTTCGACAATACTGACGTCTCTGCTAGAAAGTGAGTGCTGACATTAAGATAGTCTATAAGTTACCCTTTAAACGCCAGCGTAGTGGACGTGCCTGGTAAAGCCACGATGTGCACACAGCTACTACGCTTACAAAAACACGTCGATGCACCTCGTAACACTTGGCTGAGAGCCAAAAAATGCAGCATAGACAGCTACTCGCTCATTGCTTCGCATGAAACCGATTCCCACAAGCTGTGAGATCTGCCAATTGTTTCTTTTCAGATACCGTAGTGTTTGTTTACAACACGCATTTCGGAAAATCAAAACGCTACGTCAAATTATGAGCACAAAACACGGCGGACGCACTTATTTGCTAAATACCACCAGCGCGCATTCTTTTAAATTTCGAACTGCGTTCACACGCTTCTGTTGTCCCCTCAGGTGAACATCTCTTTGGTTCCATCTCGCGCGCCTCGCACACCTAGCTCTTTAATTGGAGACTCTCCATGTGTGCTCAGTTTATGAGATGTCATGCTGGTATTCCTATTGCTAAAATACGCTTTTTTGTTCACAGGAGAGCATGGATATTTTTCTTCGTTAGTTGGCTAACATTAAGCTCGCAAACACACCTGCCCGCGTTCGTCACTAACTGGGTGAGAACAGCGGGCATCATCGCACATTTGGAAGCGTTTATATGAAAGTAAAGGCACTCCTGAATAATCACAACTACATACATAATAAGAAAAACACATCGAAACAGAAGAATCATTGCACGTTGCATGATAATTACTTAAAAGAGGTAGAAACACTTTTTCTGAATTGCTGATACATAAAAAATACACATTAAAATAAAGCAGTCATTGCACTTTACATCATTGCACATATTTTACTATATACATAAGATAGGCTAAAAAGAAAAAAGTTATTGCACGTTTGTAATGGCATTCCTTATTGCACTGCTCCTGCTACCAGGCTTTCTTGAAGCCAGTCGTTTGCTCTCTGCTTCAGCATCGGATTTTTTTACTAGGATGTGTATCCTCGTTTGCAGAATCAAGTGCATAATCCTTCTGGGTAATTCATGGCACGGCGGAAAACAATTAGCAGTAAACAGAGAGGCTACTACTCTCTCTTGGAATGCTGGAATGCTAACTTTGTTCTTTAGGTGTAATCATTCTTCCTAAAGTATGCCTCTGAAGGCTCAACAACCTGCAAAAGTCCTGCCGAGGGAATGACAAGTATCATATTGTCTTTCGTGTAACTTTTGAGTTGTTGAAGCTTGCTAGCATTAGCCTCGTCAAAGATTGCAGTTTACAGTCTTGGCAGGGCAAACTCTTTTTGATGCAACGAACAACATTCCCAGCGAGGTAGGTCAATGACTCCTGCTCTAAAAATTCCAGATCGAGCATGTCGTCAGGGGTGTGTACAGAACCTACCCGATCATGCTTGCGCTTACTACTGCATATTCCTGCAAGCATGAAAGCGTCAGCATCAGCATAACTACTATCCTTGCTTGGTCGTAAAAACAAGGACAAATTGGTGGTCTTCAATGAACTACGAAATTCTAGCCCCCATATCGCTCGCTGTTTGACGTTTTCCTTTCCACGAGGAACAGAAAAAAAAAAGCTTGTGACTCTTGGCAATGCTGTTCGAGCAGCCAACAGCGAAACAAGTTGGCATCTGGCGGCAGCCGATGGTGTCTTGCAAACAGTGAAAAGCTATAAGAAGTCTGCACTCACGTACAGCACGCACGTGCGGCGGTGTTTCTACGTCCAATAATGGCGCCGTTTTCCGGCGACAGCGCAAGAGGCGGAGGGGTCATCGCGGATAACTGGTCACGTGTCGGGCCTTGTCCAATAGGGAAGCACAAAAGAGCGAAGAAGAGAGGAGAGACGCAGAGGGTGGGGAGTACAATGTCCCCTTCCTTTTTGTACAATGGTCCGTGCTACCTTTGAAAAATAGAGGGACCTTAGTGATGACTTGTTAGCTGAACACTGGAGCACGGGTGGTTGCTTCCCGCTTTTTGATGAGAGTTTTATTGTGCGTAAGCACAGTGACGAAACTACTACGTTGATAACTGAATCAGCAACTATTAATAACCTCGGCCGAGATTGCGTTAAAATATAATTTTTTTTCGATGCAGCTGTGCCTGTCCATGCTTGAGTTGTTCTTGTTTTTTTTTGTTCCATGCATAATCACGTGTGATTTATGTGCAAAAAGTCATTGCTGAAATTTTGTGCCTGTGTGTGCCCCTCCTTCTTCCTCTCCCATTTTCATAGGTCTCTGCACTAAACGCTAAGGCTGTCAGTTCAGCGCTGTCACTTGCGGTTGTTTTTCGTTGGCTGTCGTCGTCTGCCATGTGGTGATGCAGAACTATCGGTAAATTGACTATAGATTGCATTGATAGTTTTTTAAAAACTATCGATAGTGCAAACAAACTGTCGATTGTGCAATCGGTAGTAGCATCGTTAATATTACTAGCGATATTACTGCCACACATGTTTATAACTTTGTTTTCATTTCTTCAGGTTTCACCCACAAGTACTCTTAGCAACTTTTGATGCAGACCGCGCCGTAATGTTTGAGAAGCTTCACGATTGTTTGAGATCATTCTGTTAGGATTACGCGCCAGACGCGAATAGTCAAGTTCATTCGAGAGCTTACGCAAGCACCAGCGATAACGGTAGAAGGTTCGATAACTGATGTATAAAAGACGACGTGTTCCACCGATGATCATATTAATCGACGGCCGACGGCTCCTCTTGCCGCTATCAGTGCGCAGCGTGTACCGTTTGTGTTTTGAATTTCTGGGCACAAGTTCGCCTAAATAAAGAGCTCCGTATTTCTCAGTCTTGCTGCAGCATTCTTCACCGTCACAACCACATGACAATTCTGTCAATAGTTGTGTGAAAACTATGCTGTTGCTGGCCGGCCATAGTGCCAAAACATTTGCGATAGGCTACAATCAGCTTCGGTTAATTTATGAGAAATTTTCGGTGAGAGAAATGAATTATTCCCGCAGTGAAAATGGCGGGATATCTTCATCAATAAATTCATTTCCGAAATCAACCATTACACCTTACAATTAACAAACTTAGTTCTTGATATTTTTTTATTTTGAAATAATCAAATGTAATATATATTTGAAGCCGTGCAGTTACACCACATGTAGCGGATTCCTTTCCGCTACAGCTCAGCAGTTTGATTTTATGATCATATGTCAGCAAAGCACTCTGGTGATGAAAACAAGCATGTCAACTTTCTTGCCCTTCAGCCTACTCCTCCGGCTCCACTACGTACAACGCGCACGGGAAACCAATTTTATTCTGCAATGGCTTCGCACTGTTGATTTTATGCTATGATACTACCATCGAATTTGCTATCGATAGCGTTATGTATAGTATTTTTACCATCGATAGTTCGATTGTGATTCAGCTATCGATAGTATCGATAGCACCATCGATAGTTCTGCAGCACTACTGCCCTGCCCGATCAAGATGTTTTTTTAAAGACCTATGAGCATTTGTGCCACAAGAAAAGGCCTTGCCTAAAGTATTTTTGTACACTTGAAGGCAGTTTGAATGTTTTGCGTTATTTCAAACTACAAGGCAAAAAAAATTCACAGGAACTCCACTGAGTTTTTTTAATATTGCAATACTTCAACTTTGCAGCTAGCAAACACAGTTTTATAATTATGGCACTGTCTTCCTTTTCAATTTCGTGATTTACACATAAACCTGAGAAAGTTTTAAGACTTCTCTGGAAGCTAACTGCAACCAAAGGCGCGAATGAAAATCTGTATCGGCAGTACCAAAACTTCTCACGTTGCCTATTGTGTCTAAGATTTCATTTCTTTCTCAGTGTTATTTTGTTATGACTCTGGTGAACAATGCAGAAATTACAAACATAACATTCTGACCCATGTTTAGGTGGCAATACTGCACTGCAATCGTCTTTTAAAATGTGCAACAGAATGAATGACACAGGTACTTCTCTAAAAAATTGAGAAAGGAATGTTTTATTTTGACGAGAACAAAAATTCGGACGGTAAAAGCCAGCATCGCAACAATACCAGTGAGAAGATGGTTGTAAATAAGATTACACCACACAGTTTTGTGGCAGCACAAACAACACAGATGTTCGGTGGAAGATGGAGGAGGCTTGAAGCAGCGTTTTATGCGTTACCGAAAGAAAGGTAACTAAATACGTTACTCGTTACGCTGACAAAAAATGAACGCGTTACGATCCTACGTTACACACAACAATTTTAACGCGTCACCGTTACAGTTACCGAAAAAAAGTAACGCACGTTACTTCTGACGTTACCCCAGGGTCCGAAATTTGAGTTCTCAGTGCGCCCTCGCTGCAGGAACCAGAATTAAAATTTAATAAACCTCACATTTATATTTCACATAAAACATATAACCGAAACAAAGATTTTAGCTGAATTACCAATATAACTAGAAAATTTTGCAGAACTGTGTCGGAATTTAGCAATATTATAGTGGCCTAATGTTTTCTGTAGAGTTGCATGTGATGGTTTATAGCTTCGTGGCACATGGTAAGCCATTTCTTAAAGTGAAAGTAAGCAGAAAATGAGATTTCATCATATATGCTCTCCGGAAAGAAAACATCACTGATCTATCAACTAATACGCAGTAATTCTGTAGGCGTGCTTCTAAGCGTACAAAAGATACGCGCAGATCTTGTTGGAATAAAGAAATCCTTAAATTGCATAGTCCTAGAAAAACATATTTGCAGCATAAATCATTTTCCCCCCTTTAACCCATAATCTTCCCGCGAAAATTGTGAGTGTTTATGCGAAGGCGTTCAAGGTCAGCCTCGCTCGTTCAGGAATTCAACAACCAGAGAAGTATACCCGCAGTTAGAAGCAGATAGAAGAGAATTTTGTTTGAATAGCAGAACTGATAAACAGCGCTATAGTATTGCAGCGCCAACTTGCTGACCACTACAGCTCTTAAAAAAATTAAGCGACAGCTTTATTTCTAAGCTGTCATCGGATAGCATGCCTCACTTCTTAGTGAATTAATTTGCAGTTACGGTAAATAGGCACTCGACGGACGCATTAGATGATACGCCTATTGCCAACACCTGGCAGGCCGATAGCAGTCCGCCGCTGCGACATAAGAATAGCTCTGGGAATGAGGCGCCTACGAGACGAAGGAGAGAGAGAGAAAAGAGGGAGGAAGGAAAGACAGGGAGGTTAACCAGAAGCAGTCTCCGGTTTGCTACCCTGCACGTGGGAAGGGGGAAGGGGATGTAAAAGAATGAAAGAAAAGAAGAAGAGTTTGTGACGACAGCACGCGACAAAATACAACAACAACAAAAAAAACGAAGTCATAACCGCAGTCTAAATACTACACAGCAACATTTTCTTCCAGCAGTCACAGTTTCACATTGAGTCCGGTTGCTTGGAGCAACCGCAACAACGCCTTATGAGCGGCTCGTGCTGAAGACAGGGTAGGCCAGGGCCCTAGTATTTTGTTCTCCGTGAGATGGTGGTTGTCCAGCTGGCCTAGTGCGGCTGAGAGGGCCGCTCTTTCGGAGTTGAAGCGGGTGCACTCACAGAGAAGGTGCAAGTTTTGCGTGAGACTCCGGGGATAGTTGGAATAAAAAGTAAGGAGTAACGTGACACCTCACGCTACCGAAAAATGCTAACGTAAGTACGTTACCCGTTACAGTTACGAAGTAGTAACGAGCATGTTACTGAATTACCGAAAAAAGTAACACGTTACCAGTAACGGCGTTACTTGTAACGCGTTACCCCCAACACTAGCTTGACGACACGAAACAATCCTCAAACAGGGCATGTCGCTGCAGCCAACGTTTGAACAAGTAGACTTGCCTTCGTCAAGATACCAGCATCAAAAATTAACAGTTGCTCCCTTTACGAAGACAACTCCAAGTGTCAAAACGTTGGCTCTGGCGACATTCCATGTTCAAAGATTACAAACTCAATAATACAAACTATTCCATGTACCATGTTCAAGGAATGCAAACTAAATAATATGCACTGCACTGAAGTGCAGAAGAAAGGTTTCCCACCCCTAAGATAAAGGCCAGCATACGCTGTATCTCAACAGGTGCTACGCATTCAAACTGTCCCCATCTAGTGATGAAAAGAAATGCCTACCACTTATTACGGCTTGCCCGGGCTTGTACGAAGTACGCTCCTATCTTGTACTGCAACCTGTCCTCTGTGTCTATGCCAGCAACAGCTGTCATCGCTGAGACATGCTTAACAGATACCACAAACGAATGTTAATTTTCACACAAAACAAACCCTAGCGCACACAGATAGTAAGTACCAAATATGTCTTCAGGCAAGTCTATATAGATATAATAAAAAGATAGATCTTTGAATGAAGGGATCAGGGTGCAATAAGTACAGGTATTAGTGGACTAGACACTTCTTGTAGACTACTAAAAGAGTGCCATTGCGTGTTCCACATTCACACATGTACACATGTAACATGCCCATAACCATACGTGTGATTCACATGACAAAAACGTTATCCACACGTTTATTGAAAAATAAAAAAATGAAAGGGTGCACGTGGTCCATGCGGACTTGGTGTGAGGTGGGAACGAGCCATATATATATATATATATATATATATATATATATATATATATATATATAGCGTTATTGTCTGTTAGTTCTCATTAATATTGTGTCTAACAAAGATAAACGAGCCCTTGAAAAATCATCTGCTTTCCTTCATATATATATATATATATATATATATATATATATATATATATATATATATATATATATATATATATTGTAAGGAAGACAGCGGCGTTCGGGCACGGGCGAGAGATCGGCTGGCACGAAGCGGAGAACGACGAAGCTAGAGAATAGAACAGCCGGCCTAGTGAACAGGCGTTGTGTCTATTTCTCTGTCTCGTTCCATTACAATGACGCAGTCGTCGCACACGGAGCCTTAAGGCAGGAACCACCTGTGCTCGTCTGTCTTTGGCTTTGCGGAGCAGCCAGTCAAGGAACGCCGTCCACGCTTCCTAGGGCATGGAAACCGCAAGCCTGCCGCCGCAGGAAGCACAGTTCGGCGGGGACGGCGTCCAAGCTTGTTCACAAGTAAAATGAAGACATGTGTGCCATCAGTGTTCACTTTTGCATGCGCTTGCGTACATCACGCGGGCAGCGCGCATATATTGAATGTAGATTGCCATCGCTCGTGTTGAGAGTGCACAGATTGGTCTGTACCAAGACAAAGATGTCGTGACAGTCACGAACACGTACCTTTTCCCAGTCGATTGCGTGTCCCCCTGAAACGTGCTCAGCCAAAGCACTGAATTTAACATTTCCTTTCTTCACGTCATAAACGTTATTTTGCGCGTGTGTATTAAATTGTAGGGATGTGCGAATATTGGAGTTTCGAATTCGAATCAAATAATACCTAATCGAATAATTCGATTCGACTTTCGAATAGCGAGTACTCGAAGTTTCGAATTATTCGGCAGGACGAGCACCTGAAACGCGACAAAGGCCAGTGGTGCAACTTGGTTAGAGTGGGGTGGCTAAAACTAATGCTAACGTCGTTGCAGTAGGCCTTTCCTTAAAAGTTTCACCTATATCATGGTTCGAAAGCGAGCGCATGTTTATTTTAAAGGTGCGTAAAAAAAAAGAAAGAACACATGAGATAATTGTCAAGCCCTTCACAATTTCGGTTCCAAAACCAATCCACAGACTTCTTGCGTAGTTCGGTCGCGTATGCAGCAAGCTCCGCAAAACGTCCCGACTTTGGCCCGCAACATCCTCGGTGATTGGCTTCGCATGCGAGAATTTGTTCACGCTGTGCAGTCGCCACTGCCGCACCGCACCGCTCGTTCAGAAACTACCACCGTTCTTGCGCGCAATTAAAACGCTGCTGTGAACGGGCGCCCGAAGACTTTTAGGCCCACAGCACCCATTGCAATGAAGCACAACATTACCACTGTAAGATGAGCCGTATTACGCTACCATAGGAGAATAAAACCTAGCTACCCTACCCCCTTCTGTTTGCCGTTCCCCGCCACGGTTGTCTAGGGGTTATGGCGCTCGATTGCTGACCCGAAGGTCGCGGGATCGAATCCCGGCAGCGGCGGATGCATTTTCGATGGAGGCGTAAATTAAGAATAACAGAGAGCTGTGCTAGTTGGTAAGTATTCATTCATTCTTCTTTCATGTGTCCGTATTTGCACGCCCTGTCTTTTTAGAATGAGGCGTAAATGTTTGAGGCCCGTGTACTTAGATTTAGGTGCACGTTAAAGAACTCCAGGTGGTCGAAATTTCCGGAGCCCTCCACTACGGCGTCTCTCTTAATCATGTCGTGGTTTTGGGACGTTAAACCCCAGATATTATTAATATTATTCTGTTTGCCGTTAGGAGGTAAGGAGTGGCGCTGCTTACTGGGATGGCGGCTCCTCAGTAAACATGCTTGCGCGCCTATAAAAGGTGAAAAAAAAATATCCTAAACAAGCGCGTAATAAAGCTTTCGCCACGCCGTAGCGTCAGTGATTTTTCCTTTCTTATGCCGTAAATGGCGGCACACGTTTCGTGTAAATATACTACTCGATATTCGATATTTTTGGTCGCTATTCGGCACTGTTCGATTCGAATTCGAGTCGAGATGAAATTTCACTATTCGTACACCCCTATTAAATTCTTACTTTGGTCGGCGCAGTGCCTCGGGTTTTCTACCTTCAGCAACACAGGGAAGCATGCTGATTCCCGTAAAGACTATTAAAACACGCTTGTAATGCCATTTCTTTGTCATTCGTGTACGTAAACCCTCACTGGCATTCATTTCGCTAGCGCGAAAAAAAATTAACTACAGTGACATTAGTGAGAACACGCAAACAGGACGGGCGCTAGACATCAACTCAGTTTACTGCAAGGAAACATTCAAAGACCCGTTGGGCAGGCGCGCACGAGCAACATCACACTACGAGGGGCTCTTCTTTTTCCATGTGCCTTTAGGTTTTTCTCTTTTTTTTGCGTTACTGATATGAATGCCGGTGATCGCAACCAACTAGCCCGCATTACCGCCTTAAACCATCACCCGTGCACTTTAAACAACCGCAGCTGAGATTGAAGTATGGCGAGATGCTGAATGAGCCGACACAGTGTATAGAAGCCACGAGATGATATCCTGCGACCAAGGCGTGACAAAAAGATCAGACTGCCATCGAGAGCGGGTTACTGCGCACTCAGCGCTCGTCTGGGCAACGCTGGTCTGGGACACATTGTTGATGCCGCCTGCACTATTTCACATCTTGACTGCAGCCTTCATTAAGCACGTTCACGGTACCGAGACGATGACTGCCAGAAAAGTTAAACTGCTTTCCTTCATCGCTTCTCACATGAACGTGTATGATAACAAATGATCTTAGTCGGATCTTTGATAACGTACGCCCAAACACCCGTCTTGTAAAGTCAAATGCAGAGCAAATACCACCGATAACAATGCATTACATAAGAGCATGACATGATTTATTTTTCTCAGACGAGCCATCTCTTACAGTAGCGTAAGCATGAGCATGAATTCAGGAAATGGCACGATATAAGCACATATACACAAGCAAAATAACGTACCGAATAGAGAATATTGCTTACCTGCTGATCACATTTACTACACTGCAAACGGCTTTGGGCCTTTTAGGGAGTTTTGGGCTCGTTGCGCGGCGTGCATCCTAAAGGTACTACGCAAAACCCCCTTCAAAAGGAGGTTTTATTTACATCCTTTGTTAAGGGAGTGATTGCAGGGAACTAGCAGTCTTTTACAAGGTACTTTTGGTGTTTCTATTGAACTCATTTTGGGGGCTTGAACGGAGCGCACTGGAAGTTCTGCTGTTTCTTTTAAAACCTCCTTATATAGGTGGCCCCAGAGCGGTCGCGAGAAAAAAAATATTTCTAGCACTATATTAGCGTTTCACGAACAATTTCTGCTATTTTTTATCCCTAGGTCATATTAGAACATCAATGGACATCATGTATTTATGCACAGTTACGTCATTTACATACGAGTACTCACAACACAGGAATCGAACTCGCGACCACACGCACTTCAAGCAAACACCATAACCATTACACTACAGCGCCACCGCTTGCTCGCGTGTATTTTTCATGGGCTTATATATGTACCAATGTATGTACACAGCGGCTGGTAATCCGTCGGCGGAACTCTGAATTTCTGTTCTTGTACCATCGGCGTGTGTTTGCGCTTGAGTAAGGTCGATACCTAATTTGTGGGGCGTCATACAGGCCGACGTAAACACCTTCGGCTCCGAATTCATCGGTTCGTCGTGTCGTGCCTTTAGAAAAATGATAAACGTGTGCCCTCTCGAGTGCTTCTCCGTATGCCGATGGTGCTTCGCTCGCCATGAATTCGCGAATACCAGTGCGACAAAGGTATCTTCAGATGACCGAACGTATGTGCATTCCATGAGCATATGCTGTGGAGCAATTCTCGTTTTTACTGCCGCCGCGAGCTGAACGCGTCTAGAGGCGGCAGCGTGTTCTGAGCTGTTCGAAGACCGCCTGCGTTCGCATATGAAAATTACACACGCAGAAAATTCCAGAGTTACAAGGACATTGTAACGCGCCTTCATAAACTGCGTTGAATGCGCGCGTACAGCCGCGAGCTGCACGCAGCTATAGGGGCAGCAGTGCCTTCTGAGCAGCTGAACGCTTATCTATTTCCGCAATTAGCGCTTATTCGCAATGCACGCTTTAGCACGGCATTCAGTGATTCTCTATAACGCATATTCAGTACTTATTTGCTTTCATACTCGGATAATACCTACATTTCTTACTAATTAGCTTTTATTGGTAAGCATCACGCCACCGCGTTAAAGCGAATGCCTAACGCGTGCCCCAAGGTCAAGGACAACCTCCCCAGTTTACCAGTGACAGGTCTCCCACAAAACAAAAAAGTTATTGTACTTGCATTTCTCTGTTGTTAACGTCCATGTGTACTTGGCCCTCCCTCAGAAAGATGATGCAGTACCCATTAAAAAAAAAGCGTTACCCTCTTCCTCAATGGAACAGCTGTTCTTGAGAAAATATGGTTCTGTTGAATTACTTCACCACAGCAGCAGAGAGGTTGGCTTGTTTGCGATTCAGAATTTCACAATCGTAACACAGAAACACGAGGACTGTAGCAAATATGCAGAAAACTGGAAAAACTATCATATGTGCACTCCCTCGTCCACCTGCACACTACGTTAAACTTTATTTATACAACAGCAACCTTCAAATGTGCTACTACTGAAAAAGGATTACCCAATCTACGTTAGAACACAGTGATGACTTCCTGTCTAACTTTCTGTTGCCTATCTTTTACAATGTGTCATTATCTGTGAATCATCTGTTCAATGTGTTTGGTAATAAAACACAAGCAGTTACATTGAGCAGGCAGTGTTTCAGCAATTTGTTTTGCAAGCACAAATTCATTTCTTCAATTTGCATGCACGGCAAGAAGTCATACTTCAATTGATAGAAGAACCAGTGGTTGCAACATTTTATTGGAATCAAAACAGCAGCAGTTCTCGTGTCAATGTAAGGATTGTAGTGAAGAGGAACGTCCGGTGCTGCAGTACTTCGTCTAGCCTGCGGAGATGCGTGGGAAAATCTGGTGAAAATATAACCACGTCATCTAAGTAGCACAGGCACGTTTTCCACTCAAGACCACGCAAGAGATTGTCCATCATCCGCTCGAATGTTGCGGGCGCGTTGCAAAGACCAAAAGGCATGACGCGGAATTCGTAAAGGCCATCAGGTGTGACGAAAGCCGTTTTAGGTTGGTCGTCAGGTGCCATGGGGACTTGCCAATAGCCGCTCCGTAAGTCGATAGAAGAGAAGAACTCCGCGCCTTGGAGGCAGTCAAGGGCGTCGTCAATTCTCGGTAAGGGGTAAACGTCTTTTCGAGTTATCTTGTTAAGACGACGGTAATCAACACAGAAGCGAATTGACCCATCCTTCTTAACGAGAACAACTGGAGATGCCCAGGGGCTATTCGAAGGCTGGATGACGCCGCGCTTCAGCATGTCAGCTACTTGGTCGTCGATATCCTGGCGCTCTGTCGCGGACACACGATAGGGTCTTTGTCGCAGTGGCGCACTGGTACCCGTGTCGATGCGGTGACTTACAGCTGACGTGCGGCCGAGAGAAGCATGCTGGCAGTCGAAGGAAGAGCGGAACTTGTCGAGGAGGCGTAGAAGCTGGGTGCGTTGATAAACGGTTAGCGTGTCGGCGATGGTGCTGCTCAGTACGTCAGGCGTAGTAGTCTGCTGCGAGGGGACACAGGACACTCCGGCGACTTCGTATTCGGCAGTAGAACCAGTTGGCAGGTCAATGATGGTAGAAAGGTCGACACTGTGGACACGCCCGACGCACTCACCACGAAGCAGTGTTAAAGGACATGACAGCAGGTTCGAGACAAGCAGTCTGCTGACGCCGTGACGAATTTCCAAAAGGGCAAAAGGCAGCGGGGAGCATTTGCGACGAGCGAAAATCGCAGATGGCGTAAAAATGGCGCTGGACTCGGCGATGCTGTTGCAGGACACCGTGGCAAGGGCAAAAGAGTGCGGCGGTATTGAAACGTCTTCCGCAACAAATAGTTTGTCCTCGGTTTCAGGAGCGTCAAATAACGGGGCGTCGCAAAACACTTCAAATGCCACCTCAGCGCGAGAGCAGTCGATGACGGCCTTATTAGCGGAGAGAAAGTCCCAGCCCAAAATAAGGTCGTGGGAGCACGAATGCAGCACTAACAATTCGACGACATAGAGTAGGCCATTAATCACAACGCGAGCAGTACATGCAGCGGCCGGCGTGATGCGACCTGCGCTGGCGGTACGAAGAGATATGTGCCATAGCGGCGTCGTAACTTCTTTTAGCAAGTGGCAGAGTTTGGCACTCATAACTGAAACTGCGGCACCAGTGTCGACAAGGGCGAGTGCAGCGACGCCGTCCACAGATACATCAGTAACATTCGTCGGTGAAGGGAGAGGTCTTGGTCGTTTCGCGGGTGACGCAGTTCCTGCCTCTGGAACTGCGGCAATTAGTTTTCCTGCTCCGGCGTGGATGAACGACGACGCATCGGCGATAGCGAGCGGCGTCGAGGCGATGGCGAGCGGCGGTTAACAGGAGGGCGGTGGTCGGTGTAAGAAGACGTCTGGCCGGGGTTCCGCGATGCTGAGAACGGTGGGTGCGGTGACACATACGGGTCAGATTCGAAAGTCTGGTGGTAGGGAAGTACGCGCCGACGGCAGTATCGCGCGACGTGGCCAGGCAGGCCACACGCAAAACAGATCGGTCGGTTGTAGTGAGTGCGCCATTGGCCACTACTCTGTAGGTACCTTGCCTGATCGAAGCGGGCAGTTGGTCGCACTGGCACGGGTGGTGGTAATGACGCAAACGTCTGAGGCGGTGGCCGTGCGGCAACTTCAGCATAGCTGAGAGGCGCATTCACCTCGGCACAGACAACAGGGGTCGGCAACGGCGGAGTGTCGTGGGCAGAAGGCAGGGCCGCGCAAACTTGCTCTTGGATCACCTGGCGAATGTTTGCTGGGAAAGGCGACGGTGGTTGCCCGGCTGGTGATAGCAGAGAAAGCTGACGAGCAACCTCAACACGGACGAAATCTTTGATCTGGGATAGCAGTGACTCAAGGTCAGGAGCGGTAGCCACGTTCGAAATGGTTTCGTCCGAAACGTGCTGGTGCCGCGTGAGAAGACGCTGTCTGCGGAGCTCGTCAAAACTCTGGCAAAGCTCGATAAGTTCCGAGAAAGTGGCAGGGTTCTTCGAGAGCAGCATTTGAAAGGCATCATCGGAAATGCCCTTCACGATGTGGCGTACCTCGTCCGCTTCCGCCATGGTCGGGTTGACACGCCGGCAGAGGTCGAGGATGTCCTCGATGTAGCTGGTGAATGTTTCGCCAGTTTGCTGGGACCGGCTTCGGAGTCGTTGTTCTGCCCGAAGTTTGCGCACACCAGGGCATCCGAAAACAGCTGCGATGCTTGTTTTAAAGGTCGTCCAAGTGGGGATATCGGCCTCGTGGTTTTTGTACCACAGCTTGGCGACATCCGTTAAGTAAAACATAACGGATGCCGAGCTTCATGGGATCGTCCCATTTGTTGCTAGCACTCGCTTGCTTGCTTGCTTGCTTGATCCTCTTCTACTAACATTACATGGAAATTTAGAATTTAGACAAAAGTAATTGAATTAATCGGACTACAAGCGAGTATTGAAAATAAAATAAGAATCTTTGGTTATGTTCCAATAGAATGAGAAAAGAACTTTAATATCGAAACTAATCAATTAGAGAAAAGAATTATAAAATACCAAATTGCAATAGGAAATAACTTAATAAGGAACTCTTCTTGTGTCTCGAAGAAATTCGCAGACAGCTATGCAAACGTTCCTGTTGCTGTGGCCCAGAGAAGACGCCCCAAGGGAAAGAATATTTGCAGAATCTAGAGGAATGTTCAAATTTCTCAATAAATATTCGAAATGTTTTTTCCTGTGACTGGAGAAACGACGGCAATGTATTAAAAAGTGATCAATGTTTTCACTCGCGCGTTCATAGGATTCGAGCCAATCCTCAACGTCCTTTTCATCGGTGCCGCTGAAGACTATAGGTATATATTTCCATCGTCGTGCACAGAACCTACTCCCAAAATTGAACACGTGGAACAACATATACAGTACAGCCTAAGCACTATACATAATTCACAGTAGTAAAGCAATACGAAAGTAGGGTGTAAAATCTCATCATGATGCGCACTAACGTGTGCACTTCACTGTGCCAGTATGTAAGTACAATCCAAAAAAATACGCTATCCAAGGAACTTGGTGTCAGCCTACACACGAAGGCAACTAAATTAGTACAATAATAAGAAGAAGAAAACTTTTAATCATTTCCGGCAGATTGCTGGGCTGGGCTCCCACCTAGGAGCTAACGGAGACACCGTGTCTCCTGGCAGCTTCCTCGGCCTGCTGGATCGCCCAGAGTTGCTTGTCCAGGCCCGAACTGAGCAGCGTAGTCCGCCAACGCTCCCGAAGGCCTTCATTGGAGGTCGCGACCCTAGTATTGCTGATTAATGCTGGACATGCCCATAGGATGTGATCAAGCGTGGCTCTGATGTTACAATACTGGCATAGATTAGTTGGGTATAATTCAGGATATATGTTAGTACAATAAGGCTAGCATCATTTTTGGGAAATATGAAACCATGTAGACAGGCAGTTGTACAGTTTTTTATTGCATTAGTTTGCCCTATGGCATGAAAACATGTCGCACATGATTTTGTAGTTCAGTTTCCTACAAAAAAACGCCAGGCCTGCGCGGAAAGCGCAGCACAGTCACAGCGAAAGCTGGAAGAGCGGCTTTTCTAGAGCCCGTTGTAAACTCTCTTGGGGTTACTCATACAAGTACGCTAGCAAGGTATCCACTACGCTACAAATGACAATATTTGTGAAGTTGGGAAGCACCTACAACGCCATTATTCATCATTGTGCGCATAAGCGAGGTTCCAGCTACACATAAGTAAGGCATTATGTGCACTTTGTTTACGTGACGACTCATGACGATGAAGAATTGTGGCTCAGCCCTTGTAATGGGTTGGAAGCTTTAAACGGCTCACCAGTTACGTAATTCGCATTATGTGACGCCCGGTCGCTATTTCACTCTCCCACCATGCAATACAATACACGTTGACGTGAGAAAGAGAGACAGAGAGAGGAGGGAAGAACTTTACCGAGACCCTGAGGAAATGGATGATGCGCTTATGGGCTTCCTTGGCAACCAATGCAAGTGCACTTGCGAGGAACCCACTACGCTATACCTCATCATAATTTGTGTGTCATAGGGAAACAGCCACTATACCATTTTTCGTCATTCAACGAAGAGCCGTGGTACCCGCTAAAAACATGTAAGGCATTATGCGCACTTTGTTCGTGTTGTGCCTGATGACGATGAAGAATCACTTCAGAGCCCCTTGTAATGGGTTGGAAGCATCCAACAGCCCACTCGTTGCTCAATTCGCATTGTGTGACACCTGGTTAAAGAATTCGCGTTGTGTGGGGCGCGGTTGTTATTTCACTCTTCTACCACACTAAATTACATATGTTAATGTGGTTCCTTCTGGACATGAAGCCTGTACAGCGTCTTCTTGCAAGACAGTTCCAAGCACCGGCATGGCTCTGAGGTACAACACTGGGCTCCCACGCAGAGGGCCCAGGTTCGAACCCCGTTCCATCCTGGAAATTTTTTATTTCGTTCTTTTCTTATTTAGAGCGATAGTGCTTACGGACACCGGCGGCGGCGGCGGCGGATAACTACGGCGCCAAAAACTGCCGGTGAAATGATCTCATAATAGCTTTCGCTGTAAAAGCCCGAAATAGACCTGTGGTGTTGACTGTAGGTCCACTTACCAAGGTGCATAAAAGCATTCAGCAATGCCCACAAAATTACAAGGTTGCCTTCATATGTTGCTGTACATATTTACTCAGAGATACCTGGAAGCCATCGTAAATTTCTGGAAGTGTGCTTGGGAACTTGTCGGCATAATCACATGACTGCAATGTACCAATACTTCTAATATGCATACCGAGTACAGCCATGCTTCAATGTTTTTATGCCAGCTAGTGCCATCTGTAACTCAAAAGTTCATCCTTAATTCCTCACTTGACGGCTTACACATAATTACCACATTGAAAATAATCCAAGCACCATGGCTGCAACGCCAACTTGCAATTATGCAATCACTTGCACTAAATAAAACAATTCCTGTAAAAAGTGACTGGTCGCTTTGCACATTGGATCCTAGGTCTTGATATGCCATGAGGATGAATCAAAATTGACCACAGATATATAGAGGCTGTAAAACAGCCAGGAGTTCAGTTCATAGGTAAGGAAAACGTGAAAACAAAATCACAACACATAGTGACAAAAGGGACGGAACGACACACTACTAACAACTAAAGTTGAACATGTGCTTGGCTTTTTTAGTCATGAGTGTTTATATCTTTCTGTGGTTTTGATTCCACTTCAGTTGCTAGTAGCGCATTGTCCTGTCTACCCCCTTCATTCCTCTGTGGATGTGTGATTGTTTAGTCTTGTAATTTTTTCGTACTGTGTGTTTACATTTTTCTGTGGTTTCGATTAAACTTCAGTTGCTAGTAGAGCGTCATCCCGTCCTCTTCATTTCTCTGTGCTGTGATTTTTTGCACCCTCTTTAACTATGAATATACAGCAACTCGCCCAACTGCCTCTGTTAAGACTTATGTTTCCTGAATAACACTGGGTCCACTCAGCGTCTTTTTAAACAATGCGAAATTTTCAAATGCACACGATATCAGAAAGGCTGCACGCAGTACTGCGCATAACACTCTGCATCAATACCAGTGTTGGCCTAAATGTGGTAAGATGTACGAGCTGTTCGAAATAGTGTAAAGTGAGGCACATCAGGGTGTTCCCACAATCATGGGTGTCGGCAGAGGTTTGCACAAGGCACCTGCCGCCCTCAAGACACACCAGCACTTGACCCCACCCAAGCTACACCAATTTTCTCCTGCTCACCAGGCCGACACGTTACACCGCCTTGTCCCCCCAGGACAAAATCCTGCCAACAGTCATGCCCACAATACAGTTTTCTTGAACACAGACTGGTGGGCAAGCAACACTTGCTGCTTTGCGAGAAGTGTATTCCTGAAAATTACACAAAAAAGTAGTCCACTAAGATTTCTGTATACATAAAAATGAATGTCTTACCGAAGATTCGCACTTGACTATCCTTATTGCAGACATTTTGTCAAAACACGAAATAAATACAAAATTGAGATGCTGCTAAGTATTTCCTTGTGAGCTTTTCACTTAGTGCGCACAGGGTGAAAAACAAACGGATGTAAAAAAATGCGAAACACCACCAGAAGTGTGCTCTTGTCATGTTTACCATTATGTGGGTAGTTTTTGATGTCAGTAAAGTTATCATTATAAGTACACTTTAAAAGGGTTGTGAATGTTAGCAAGGTCTTGATTAAACGCACCTACTCTGTTTTGGAGTGAAGATTCGGCAACTTGCACTGAACCATGGCAAAAATAAACAGCGCACTACCAATGAGGATAAAGGAAGGCCTGGGCACAATAACAGCGCTTTCACCTTGTCAAACTGTGTCAACAGTCATAATACTATGTACTGACCTTGAAAACTATGGCACCATAATGCAAAGCAGCAAATTAATGAGAGGGAATAAACAAGATGATTCAACAATCTGGTTCAACAGACTCAACAGCTGACTTATATCAATGCGATTAAATTAGCCTTGCACATCTCCTAATGGCTAAGAATATGCACATGTAACCTTGGCAAATTCCACTGTTGATACGTGACCAATGAAGTTGAATTCCTTCCATGCCGTTGAATGGCCGTTCCTTCTTTTCTGTTTTCACTGTTTTCTGATTTTCATTGTTTTCACTAGCGTAAATGTTCACCCTTTTTGATTTTGTCACTTTGCAGATGGCGTAGGTGTTTTGCTTTGAATGTGCACGTTCCTTCTGCTTTGTCATTCCTGTTTCTTTTTGTATGCGTATATGTTTTGCCTTTGAACGTGCACACGTTTCTGCTGCTCTGTCTCTTTTTTTGCTCTACTGGGCCTTGTGCACTTCTCAAGTTACCATTGTCGCTTTTCACTTGAGGCCCATTTCCTGTATTTTGCTGGAATAAGCATTTATCCATTACCATAACAATACCATAAAACGCATGTGCTTCACAATACAAACTGCACTTAGCAGATGTCTGTCACATGATACCGTCATTTTATAGCTTTAACATGATTTATTCGTTCTAGCCAAATGATTCCAAGCTAATGATGTTAATGTACCTTTATATGCTATTTCACTGTTCCTTGATGTATATGTATGAAGGTACAGTGCTTATGTACCTTAAAAAATCACACCACCTCCCGCTAAAGGGGACCTGAGGCGATGCGAAGCAGAGTTTCGGCATGTAGAGTCCGCGTTTCAGAGGGGGAGTGGAGAGGCGAGGGGAGAGAGGCAAAAGGGAGAGGGGAAGCGGAGAGGTGGAGGGAGAAAGAGGAGAGGGAAAAGAAAAGAGGGAGATGAGAGAGGGGAGGTGGAGTGGGGAAGGGGAGATGGATGTGGAGAGGGTGACGAGCAATGAGGAATGGGGAAATTGGAATAGGAGAGGGGAAGTGGAGAGGGGGAGTGGAGAGGAAGAGAAGGTGTGTGGAGACGGCTTGCGCATGCGCAATAAGGGCGGTCACGCCGCACACCACCGCCACCACCACCACCACCGGATTGAACACCGCTATAAGATGCTTCATATCTAATATGCTATTTCAGGAGACGGGCAGACTGCGCAATGCAAAATTGTTGCCGAAATATCTTTTCACTTCCTGACAATCTGTGCTTCGGTGGGTTCTCACAGTTGCATGGCGGGAGAAAGATGTGCAGGGTAGTTGACTGCATCCAAGATAGATGCTGCAAAATGAGAGCGCACGGTCTTGTCACATGTCAATGTGCACAAATTGACACGATGACGAAGGATTAAAACAAACAAATGAAGTTGGAGAAAAGAATAAATCGAAAACAAAGTTGTCCTTTATGCACATTCCATCATGTGACAATGTGATAACCGTGGCCTTTTGCTCTAATGTATATTCCCTGAAAGCATCATGCCTCATTCATGCTTTATCGCAGGCACGAAAATTATATCACGCGAAATCTTTATCAGGGCGCACTCCGGGGTTGATTGACTGGTCGTATGAAGCATGAGTGATATAAACGACAGTTTCTAACGTGCAAATCATGACACGCTTGTCATGTATGGCGTTAGTTTGACAACATGGTCTCGGGGGCGCTAGTGGCCGTTTCGCCTGCTTCATATAAACCAAAATTGGTATTGTGCAGTGTGACTGTACGTCCAACATAAATGACAGCTGGCAACATGAAAATAATGACATGCATGTCATGTACACACGCCGCGCTCATGGTGCGCTCGCGGCCGGTTCGCTAGCTTGACATACACCAACATTGATATAGCGTGACGTGATTGTGCGACGAACATAAACGACACATTGTTACGAGTCAGGAGGCGTTTATTGAGAACGCTCAGCGGCAGAGCACTGGATGGGGTCAGGCTACGGAAGCAACAACAAAGTCCTCGTCGTCGTCTTCTCCTACAGCTCCTCTTTGTCGCTCCAGAGGCGCCGTTACACTTCTCCTCTCGCAGATGAAGCCCGCCGGGCGAGTCAGGTGTCCTCTCGTTGTGTACATGGCTTTAGCCGGGCGACGTGTGTAACTTGAGTTCTTGGAGAACGTCGGCCGCTGGGTGTGAGGCGCGCTATCATATAGTTTACCTCACTCAAGCGGTCGATGATGACAAACGGGCCAGCATAGTGCGCCAAGAAATTGGTGGATAGACCGTGCTTCCGTACTGGCGTCCACAACCACACAAAATCGCCAGGGACACAGCTCAAAGGGAGGTGCTTACTGTCGTATCTGGCCTTTGACGTGGTCTGGGAAGCTAGCGTGCGGAGTCGCGCTAGTCGACGAGCTTCCTCAGCACGACAGAGAGTCTCAGCTACTGACACATTATCAGCGGTGGTCAAAGGAAGGATAGTGTCCAAAGTATAACGAGGTGGGCGCGCATATAGAAGGAAGAATAGGCTATAGCATGTTGTTTCGTGTCTTGCTGTGTTGAACAAGTATGTTATAAACGGCAAAATCTCGTCCCAGTTCTTATGATTGGATGCCACGTACATTGAAATCATGTTCGTAAGCGTCCGGTTCGCGCGCTCGGTAAGTCCGTTTGTTTGAGGATGGTAGGGTGTTGAATGTCGAAAAGTAGAAGCACACAAGCGTTGCAATTCCTTGACTACATCTGCAGTGAACTGGCGTCCACGGTCGCTGATTATCACTCGGGGCGGCCCGTGCCGGAGAATGACGGAATGTAACAAGAATAAAGAGACGGCAGCAGCAATCGCAGAGGGGATGGCGGCCGTCTCGCAGTACAGAGTGAGGTAATCGATGCACACGACTATCCAGCGGTTACCGGTGGAGGATCGTGGGAAAGGACCTAGAAGATCAATTCCGACTTGCTCAAAAGGCGAGCACGCAGGCGGCACAGGCTGGAGTTGACCGGCGGGAGCTTTCGTGGGACGCTTGTGACGCTGACACCTCGTGCAGCTGGCGACATACTGCTCGGTAGTATGACGCATTCGCGGCCAATAAAAACGCTCTTCAGCTCTATACAGAGTCCGCGCTGATCCCAAGTGGCCGGAAGTGGGGTCATCATGCATGGCACGTAATATAGAAGAACGGAGGCTTTCCGGTACCACTAACAGCAGTAAAGGCCCAGTTGCAGTGTAATTCTTCTTATATAGCATTCCATTGCGAACACAGAACTGACGCGCTACCTGAGAATCTTGAGCGGCAGAAAAGTATGGCTGCAACTTAGGATCCTTCAGCTGTTCAGCCTTGAACACGTCCACGTCGGGAAAAGCAGGATCAAGGGAAGAGAGGTAACGATCGAAGTTTTCTGCCTCGCAGTCTGTGGATTGTAGAGGTAGTCTTGAAAGGCAGTCAGCATCGGCATGGCGCCGACCGGTCTTGTAAGATACAGTGAAGTCGTACTCTTGCAATCTGAGGGCCCAGCGCGCAAGTCGACCAGATGGATCACGTAGACTCACAAGCGAGCAGAGGGAGTGGTGGTCTGTGAGGATCGTGAAATGCCGTCCGCACAAGTATGACCGAAATCTTTGAACTGCGAAGATTACGGCAAGGCATTCCTATTCAGTCACTGTATAGTTCCGCTCCCGCTTGTTCAGCGAGCAGCTGGCATAAGCGATGACATGTTCTTTATCCCCAATGCGTTGAACGAGTACGGCACCGACGCCCACACCACTAGCGTCTGTGTGAACTTCCGTTGGGGCGGAGGGGTCAAAGTGCCGTAGAATCGGTTGTGACGTCAAGAGATGCTTCAGCTGTCGAAAAGAGGCGTCACATTCATCTGTCCAATAGAACGGTGCGTCCTTTCGCAGGAGGCATGTCAGCGGATGAGCAACGTCAGCAAACCGATTAATAAAACGACGAAAGTACGAGCACAGTCCTAGAAAACTACGCAGCTCTTTCACAGACCGTGATGGCTGAAATTCTTTGACGGCCTTAGTCTTCTGCGGGTCAGGTCGGATACCATCTTTATCTACAAGGTGTCCTAAAACGAGCGATTGCCGCTCACCAAAATGACACTTCTTTGAATTGAGAACAAGCCCAGCGTTCTTAATACAAGCCAGAACAACATCGAGACGCTGACTGTGTTCGCTAAACGTTCGACCAAAAATTACAACGTCGTCGATATAGCATATACAGATCTCCCATTTGAGGCTACGCAGGATTGTATCCATAAACCGCTCGAAGGTTGCGGGGGCGTTACACAGACCGAATGGCATAACATTGAACTCATAGAGCCCATCCGGAGTCACAAAAGCTGTTTTTTCTTTGTCCACCGGATCCATCGGTATCTGCCAGTAACCTGACCGCAAGCCAACGGAGGAAAAGTACGAGGCTGAGTGAGGGCAGTCAATAGCATCATCAATGCGAGGGAGGGGATAGACGTCTTTTTTAGTGACTGCATTGAGACGTCGATAGTCCACACAAAACCACCAGGTGCCGTCTTTCTTTTTTACAAGTATTACTGGAGCCGCCCAAGGACTGCACGACTCCTGAATTACCCCCTTTTCCAACATTTCGCGAACTTGCTCATCGATTATCTTACGTTCTGCCGGGGAAACTCGATAAGGTTTTTGACTTATCGGATGCGCCGTACCTGTGTTGATCTCGTGGCGCGTGCGAGACTCAGGGATCGGAAGCGTTTTGACCTCTTGCACAAAGACGAACACAGATAGGTGCCGTGACAGGACGTCGACCAAGGTGCGGCACTCACGCGCACTCAATGACGTGTTAACCATGCCAAGTAGACGTGAGTCGGAAGGCCGTAGAGTGACCGCCTCACCCGGAGGATCTCCATCTGTCAACGAGGCCACCGTAGAAAGCTCGTCTGGTCGGAAGGTAGCGAGTTTCATTCCGTCCGGGAGTATGGCCGGCTCAGAGGAGTAGTTGACTGCCCACAAAGCATATTTTCCATTTTCCACTGGCACCAGGCAATGCGGAATGACGATGTTCTTTTTAGCACAGGCTGAATGAATGGGATCCACAGTGGCATCAAAGGTGGCGTTTGTAGGGCTGGAGCAGGTCACTGGTACCCACACAACTGATAATGCTGGCACGGTGGTATCCTCAAAGACAGCAAAAGTACTTTCGTGGCCGGGGTTACTGTCCTCCAAAAGTTCAGAAGGAAGGTTGTCGGTTACTGACAACTCCCCAGTTCGACAATTAGCTGTAGCTCCACACTACTTCAAAAAATCAATACCCAAGATTACGTTGTGTGTGTACCGAGAAATGATCACGAACTCGGTGGCAAAAGGTCTACCACCCAAGGATACGTCCACCGTACACATTCCAACAGGGGACAATGATTCGCCGCCCACTCCAAAAAACATTCCTTCTTGATTCCACCGAAACATGACTTTGCGGCGTTGCGCCCTCTTAAATACGAGACTCATTACCGAGACAGTCGCATCTGCGTCCACCAAAGCCATAGTAGGTACTCCATCGACACACACATGCACCTTGTTCCTTAACATAAAAACGGGAGGAGGTATATCTGATGAACGCAATTTTCCAGCGACCTCACCCCCATCGGCCGCGCTGGTTAGTTTTCCGGCTGTGGCGACGGTACGCGCCGCCGTGGCGATGGAGAACGGCGCGGTCGAAGTCCTGATGGTGGCGTCAAGCTCCGGTCTGAGGCTGGTGAGGTGTTCCTGAAGCTCCTTTGTGCGAAATTATCCCTCGATGTCGTGTGGGCCGGCCATCGACTACCGGTGTGCCCGTCGTTGCACCGAGTACCAGCCGATGGTCGTTCATATTGAGATGACTGCCGGCGCTCACAGAACCGCGCGATGTGGCCAGGTACACCACAGCTATAGCACACCGGGGAAGGCTGTCGCTGCACACGCGTCTCGTCCAAGTAATCAGGCATATCTGGATATGGGGAATACGCAACACCTTCGGGCTCCGTGTCGTAACCAGTGGGCGGTCGACGATAGCGGCGGGGGAAAAGAGGACGCGGTTGGTAGACCTCACAGAAGGTGGCGCGACGGCACGTGGCACTTCCGTGTGATAACGGACATCGGTAGCGTTCACAGACTGCCATGCTGGAACAGGGCCTGGCAAGGAGGGATCTTGCGCTGAGCAGGCACTCGCGAAAGAGGAGCAGGCACAGCTCCTCTTTCTCGCTCCAGAGGCGCCGTTACAATATAGTAACATGAAAATAACGACATGTATGTCATTTGTGGCATGGAACCTGGTGCGCTCGCGCCCGGTTCTCTAACTTGATATCATACCAAGATTGGTATAGCGTGACGTGACTGCATGACGTAGTACATAAATGACAGCTGGTAACATGGGAACAATGAATGACATGCGTGTAATGTACGGCATGGGTTACATGCCACGCTCATGGTGCGCTGGCGAGCATTTCGGAAGCTTGACATGCGGATTTTCTTTTTTTTTGCTTTTCATTGCACTTTTCAAGTGACGCAATGTGGAGAATGTCATCTACAGGTGCATAAGTGACGATAAGGGCTCGCAAAGAGAGAGAACATCAGTATTACTTACCATTTTTGTTCCTGACTGTGCCGAGCAGGCAGGGTGCCCATCATCTGCTTGGTAATGCACAGCGGCACGCTCGCTTGAGTCGACAGGCCGTCGCGATTATCGCACTCGCAGCGCAGCATGTTGCACTGTCGTCAAACCACGCATTTCACATCCAGCGGCGAGAACACAGTGAGCCTGCAGGCACAAAACGCGCACACACGACCGACACAGCTGATCACTTCAGAAGTGGCGTTCACAAGGCCTAGCTACGACGATCGCGCCGCCGCGGGAACGACTCCCTCCTCCCGTTTCTTTTTTTCTATGTTTTTATTCTTCGCGCGCGCATGTGGCGCGAAGCTTTGTCCCATTGCACTTCGGTAGCGCCTCGTCTGGCTTGCTTTTGAGCTGGCGGGGGCGGGCCGCAGTAGGCTGCAGCCGCCAATGTCAAAGGGCTTCCTCGCTTCCTCTCGAACATATGCAGCAGCCGTTCAGAGCGTCGCGTATATCTCTTTCTCTGGGTTATCTGTGCAAGGGATTTTTAGTGCGCTGAAGCATGCCGCCTATATCTTTTACTTCTTTCCCCCGCACAGCTGCATACATGCCCGCCAGCACTGAAGGCATTATGGAAAGCTTCGGAAAAAATAGAGAAAACATGCCAGAGGAAATGAGATGGGAGTTTTTTGTTCTTGAACTCCATTCGACGAATGGCGTCAGATAGTGAATTTACCTCCTTTCTTCCACATAATTTCTTAACGAAGTAAAATTGAGGACGCAGAACTTTAATACACCCACCTCATGACACCCTAAGGGAGTACTGTCCGGGTGAAGGTAGTATTAAGGAGGATTGTAGCCCTTAAAACGCCCAATTCGGCTAGTTTGCGTTTGCAGTGTACTGTCTTGGCCCTGCGAATCAACGGATGCAGTACGCTCGGTAATTGCCTGTCTCAGACAGGCGAAGAATCAGCGATGCAGCTTGTTGCAACGGCCACGCAGCGCACTGAACACGTCCCTGTTGCGTTGCCTCGTGGCTAATTTGCGGCGGATCGCGCACGTTTACGAGTGTCTTTGCTTACTGTATCACTAGTTACACGCCACTCACATAAAAAACAGGATTAGATCACGCACGTATTCAAAGCGCGGAGCGCAAAACCTTGTCAAATCGATGAAACAAAGAGCAGCAGAAGCCCGACTTCAACGCTTCAACCACCGCAACAACCGCCTCGAATTTAAATTCTGTTCCCGGCATACACATCACGCTGTGCAACACCGAGGAGGGATGACGCCGTCCCTGGTTCGATAAAGTTGAAGCGGCGTCTGGAGGACGCTACATTTGTGACTCACCGCGAGCGAGCTCACACATCTCTCTATGCGCCATCACTGGAGCGGCCGTCGCACGCTGTTTTGTGAACTTATCGGCATCTTTTTCTCCCGTGTTGGCGAACTGATAATGGTTAAGCGTGCTTGGTGCTACGCTGTCCCCTGACGTCAGCTGTACTTTACGGCCAGTTAAATTTAACGCGAAAAAAATAGAAACTAGACAAGATGACAAGGAGCATTGGATAAATTGTATTGCGAGTCTTGGAAAATATTATTCTCGCGCCACGGAATGGTTCTTCCATCGCATCGTTAGTTTAATTTTGTCGGTTGTCGTGTGCTCACAGTACTTGTGTCGCCATTCATCATCTCACGTATCTTCTCCGCTATTAGCGAGGCTTCACGGGGGCAAATCAATTACTTCTGCGGCTTAAAAGCAAAATACATATAAGAACAACTTAAGAAGTTGTTTAGCAAAAATTCGGCAGATCCGCTGTGGGAATCGGTTTCATGTGAAACAGGCACCGAGTAGTTCTACGCTGTATTTTATGGATTTGAGCCAAGCGTTACAAGGTGGATCGACGTGTTTTCGTAAGTGCAGTAGCTGTGTGCACATCGTGGGCTTACCAGGCACGTCGACAACACTGGCGTTTAAAAGGTAACTTATAGTGCGACGTAACGTCAGCCCTCACGTTAAAATACATACGTCAGTATTATCGAAATTAAGTACACTTTATCATGTGAGTATTATACGAAACTTTCGCTTATTGTATTCCTCCGGGGTCGAGCAATGCTTCAATATAGCTTGCTGAATCATAGGAATACCAATGAAATGTTTATTAGACTGCTGTAAAAGCGGAGCCAACACTAGAGCCACAGACGTTAATCTGATATGACGCGTGTATTGTAGGAATACATATGTAGTGTTTATTGCGTTCTTGTAAAATTAGATACCCAGCATTACAACCACAATTGACGTTGCACCACCATTACGCCTGCATAGGCTTTTTTTTTTCAAACCAGTTTATAGACCTGGCGTGGCTCTGTGGCGGAATACCTGATTGCCACGCAGAATGCTTGGGTTCGATTCCTGCTGGGATCCTAATTTTTATTATTGCCATTCATCGCGTCAACGCTGCCGATGTTAGTTCTTTTTAACGCTCTCGCATTTAAATTACCAATGTCTGTTCTCGCCTATCCTGGGTAGATATAAATTCTCAATCGCCCGTGGCGCATACCCGTACCCCGCTTCCTGTGGTAAACGGGTATGTGCCACACGGGTCTGGAGGAAATGATTTGACGACGTACGCGACAGGATTTTCACGTCCCACGCGTACTATACGTCACCTTCAACTTTACTATTCTCGTTCACATATCGATTGTTCAAACTATACATCGCAGTAGGCGTGTTCAAACGCATCCCATTTCCGATTTGAATCACGAAAGTAACCTCACATTCATACAAACGAAAGTGGGCGACACACTAAGAGTGTTTCTAAGTGCGAAGCATTTCTTAGCGAACCTTAGGCACTTTGGCCGTTTCGGTCTACGTATCTATTCATCTATCTATCTAGCCGCCTACGTCTGGGCGCTCTCCTGGTCGTCTCCATAGGGTATAATATACCAAAATTGGCATAGCAAGGGATCAATGTACGAACAACACGATTCACAGGTCATGACATGAATAACGCAAAGTACCTGTCGCGCACGTCATGAAACCCTTTCTCTCAGTCACGTGTGGCACATATCCGAATACCAGAGTTCATGTTATGCGGGTATGTGCCGCATGTGATACAGAGTCTCAATCAACGCAGTAACCGCGAACATACACATTGACATGCGAAGATAGTGATAACGAAGTTTAACCAGTGCTTAAAGGGACACTAAAGGCAAATATTAAGTCGACGTTGATTGTTGAAATAGCGGTCCAGAAACCTCGTAGTGCTGCTTTTGTGCCAAGGAAGTGCATATTTTGAAATAAAATCACGTTTTTAGTGGCCCGCATCGCGTTAGCGCGCTTCAAATCTCCCGCCTGAAAATACGACTTTCATACGTCACTGCTGCCGTGCCCAACGTTGCCCGCTTTTACTGCGCGGCCGCCGACACTAGTAGCAGCCGAGCGGAAGTAGCGGGACTCACAGTAGCAACAACGGCGCTGCGGCAAAGACTTGCTCGGATGGGCACATTCAAAGCCTTCACCAAGTTGCGGTTGGTCTCGTAATCCTCAGTACGAAAGGGCAGCGAGCACACACGCAGAGGTTTTGACTGTTTAGCACACTGGCGCAATGGCATGACACTAAGCCACTTCGAGCGTAAGGGTTCATTCCGCGGCACCCAGTGAAAAGACACACCGGTTTCCTTGCTGCAGCACTGGCGTTGTGCCCCATTCGGGCATCCGGCAATATCACACGCATGCGGCATTTTGTCAAACTTTCTGTCAGAGCGACTTTCACGAGCGCGCAAAACACGCACGGCTGTACGCGATCCCTAAACTACCACTGAGACGGGCGAGGTGCAGTTCGGCGAAAACGGAACTTTTGAACCAGGCGCGCCGTTCCCCATGGCAACGCCACGGAGGTCTTGTTTTCCATGAATCAAGCGGAAACGAACAAACGGCATTTTATTACGTCTTTTGATGCTCGGAATGTTCTTTTTTTACTGCTGCTTGTTTGATTACTAGTGATTTATTGTAGGCCGACTTCCATACGTCATCGGGATCACTTCGAAAATGTCCCACTCGTGGCGCTCATCATGTGATACATTTAGCTTAATTTCTCGGTAAGTAGGGTACTGCTGTTGATAATATTGCCGTTTTAGAAGTTATCATACATTGGGCTTTCACTCTGACATAAATTGTTATTTGCCTTTAGTGTCCCTTTAACCAGTGTTCTTTAACGTGCACTGACATCGCACAGCACACAGCCTTTATAATTTCGCCTCCATAGAAATCCAACCGCCGCGGCCGGGATGGAACCCGCGACCTTCGGCTCGTCAACCGAGCATCGTAACCGCTACACCACCGCGGTGGACGCAAGGAAAGTTATGGAACTAAAGATAGAGCACCCCTGGAAGACGCTCGGCTACTATTCACTCGTTCACGTGGTCCGCAACGTGGACCAAGTTGAATGCGCAAAAATCGGGGTCAGTGCTTCCTACAATAACTCTGCCGAGGGGACCATGCCCCTAATCATTGCCGGTGACTTGAACAATGATTTATCAAAACCCAGCAACGCCTGTTTCTTACAGTGCGTGAAAGACGGCTTGGATGTGAACAGGGCATCACAAGACCTCGTTGCCAGGTCCAGGACAGGAGGCATCATAGATCATTTCTTCGTAAGAGGCACCCACGATTTCCACCAGCTGTTCTATACCTTGCACTTGTACACTTAAACCCCTCGTAGCCGCGATCACGAACGGATTCGATAACAAGTGCTGTCCAGCAGCTGGTGCTCACTGATCACGGTGATGATGACCTTCAAGAACTGTCAAAAACCCCTTCCACACATGCACACGAGTTCGTGAAGCGTGCGTTCGTTGTCCGTCATAAGGGACAAATATAAGCATAGCAACTGAGACGCAGCTGTAACAACTGTAACTGAGTGTAACGTACGTGCAGGGCGCCTGTGCGTGCCACTCGGCTGTGTTTATATCTAGAAAAAGTTTTCTGAAGAAAGCTTAGTTGCACGTAGCGCCTGTCCTGTGCATCTGTGTTCCTTCTTTGTCCTGTTCGAATCCGTGCTATCCAATATTGAAGAATACAAGCACTACATATCAGCTTCCCGTGTCTGGTGTTGGTAACGCCTATGTTGCTGTTGGCGTCGTTGCGCAACAGTAAACGACTGGTTATAAAACACATGTGCGACTCTATCATATATCTGTATGTATACCATATACACATTTCTCTAGCGTCATTGTGTCACGTTTTGCTCAATGTGAAAAATTACGCCACAGTCACTTTCCCGCGCATGCTTCGCATAACATCTATTCCCACGGTACATGGGATCTGCCGAATGTTTACATGAATATTCACATATTGGTATCAGTTACGCTATCGATGGGTCACGATCGCGAGAATGAGCATTTAGGCACACTTTGGAAGTGAATTAAAATACAGAGAATTAAAATTGCAGAGTCCAAAACTTAGTTCTAAGTGTCCTTGCATACAGAGGAAGCCTACAGCAGGCTTTTTAGGGCCGCCAAATTTGGCTGCACCACCCCCTTAAGGGGGCTGGCGTTTCATCTTTTGTCCACGGAGATGAAACCGTTGCGGTGTCGAGGTATACAGCTGTAAAAAGGAAGGCCGCCCAGCTATCTTATCTGCTCAAAGTTTCCGAATTTCGTTAATATATATCTGTTATTTTTTTTCTTTTTCTGATTTTTATCTGTATTTTTATCATTAAGCTTGCTTGAAGTCCTCATCGAAATGTTCCGATCCAGTTGAATCACCAGCTGAGCTGTGAATTAGAAATAAATATTGCACTCGTTCTTTCATATGTTTGCTTGTCTTTTGTCTTTAATAATTAGGTATAACTAACCATATTTAAAACTTCATATCAGCAATTCTTGGCCAATCCCCCAGTGTGGGTATCAGCCATGTGTAGAGGCACAACAACAGCAAGAATAGGTACTCCAGGAACGATGACGCACCTACCATCGTTCTCCGCGCGTCCGCGACGACAAGTGGAGGACGACAAGCGCCAGGACGACAAGTGCAAGTAAAGCGACGCAGTCATTCACGTTGACTTTGCGTCGTTTGGACGGTCAAGCATTACGCGCCTGCTCATGAATATCCCGCCGAGCTGAGCGACGATGAGAAGTGCGTGAGCTACGAGACAACGCAAGACAATGCACGATACTACAGCTACATATACACATGGAGGCGACGACGTGGGGCGGAAACCGGGAGACGACTTTCTTTACCTCGATTATTTACGCGATATCCAAAATGCCCTTCTTTCGCGATTTGCTTGAGGAGTGGATACAACAGCACCAAGCCACTCTAGCTGTTGCCCCAGCGAGAGAGTTGAGCGATTTTCTGCTTACTGTAGACCCTGATGAGGCCGGCTTCACACAGGCACAATTTCAGGAAGTGGCCATCATCCTCAGCAACTATTTACCGGATTTGGTCGAACGACACGCCTCCAGGCAAGTCGGGAGAAACCCCTACTTTTTTCTGAGAAGTGTTGTGAACCTCATTTGTTCGGCTACGAACGTCACTGCACAGAGGCCGCCACACAACGCGACAAGGACGAGTCAGCTTTGTCTGTACAGCCTTTCTGTTGCCCTGCGGCACGCGTTATTGTTTGGGTTCACAAAAGGCCGAAGTGACTGGACTAGTTTCCAGGAAAACAACAGGTCCTTCACAGACGTCCATTTTGGAGTTGTAGAGACGAGCGTGTCGAGATGCCCGAGGTGCGCGGAAATAGCAGCGATATCGAGCGTGGACCTGGCTGTCGACCTACAAATGCCAGAACGGGATGGTGAAGAACGACTTAGCGTCGACGTCCAGACCATCTTGAACATCAACTTGTTTCATGTCGAACAAGTTGTCACACTACCTGATAAGGGCAAATGTGATGCTCGCTGCTATGGACCTTACGAGCATATTCGTATGGTTACTCGACTGCCTACTTACCTTACGTTAAAGGTGGTGCGGTCCGACCTTCAGAGAGTAGTCAAGGATCGTATTCGCTTGAACTCTGCCTTGTACATTCGAGACCGATCAGCTGTTGACAGCTTCTCTTACTACTACCTGGTGGCCGTATTCACCAACAGCTATCACCAGGCTCCGTCAAGAGGATTTAACAAGAGCTATACCCTGCACCTCTTGACGGACAGATGGTACCACGTAAATGGCTCAGCCATCTCCGTCCTTGAATGGAACGAAGTCAACGTCCACGAGGTGCAAGAATCAGTACATACTATGATTTTCAAGCTCACAAGTGACTCAGCGCAAAAATCGTCTATGACTACGAAAGACTCCAATCAGTGAATACGAAGAAGATGTGAGCTCTTCATTAGAGTGCATTGGACGTCCCTATTTAAGACAGAACTGCATCCGCAAGAAAGCCAGTGACTGACATCAAGAACTTACTTTTGACTTAGTGCAAGCGTGACGAACAATTTAAGTGTGACGAACCATATAGTGACCTAACTCAAACTTATGCTTGTGACTCAAGACACGCTTCACCGTAAGTCCGCCCTTAACGCGTTTCAGGAACGAACCTTGTGTTTATTGCGGAACTTTCCCGTACTTATCGCCGTCATAAGTAAGGTTCGGTTAAGGTAGCCTACGACGTACGTTAATGCTTCCTTGTACACAAACAAGAAGGCGGGATACAACAACATCGCGCAGTTCGTTGATTATACGTGGACCGCAATGAGGAAATATTAACCGCCACAAGGTACGCATACGCGTCCCCGCTGCGGCGAATTCTCGAGGATCGAATGAACCCGATGGAGAACTACGACGGACGCGAATTCTTGTGTCGCTTCCGATTTACAAAAATTGCCGTGAAGAAGCTGCTTCGCTGTGCTGCCTCTGCAGGATAATACCGACACTCGTGGGTTCCCTGAGCCGCCTCTCATGCAGCTGGTCATTGCATTGCGCTTCTATGGAGTAGACCCGTTTGAACTTGTGAGCAGTGACCTTGACAACGTCTCGCAGCCGACCGTGTCACGAGGTCCAACGGATATCTGCCTTGATTGCAGAAAGACTTTCTCATACTGATAAAATTTTCTCGAAGTGTCGCAAACAATTCTTTAGTTGTTTGGCCGTACGTGGATGCACATTGTGTCGGCTGTTGAATTCTATCGCGAGCTGCTCCCACGTTTTTTTTTTGTTTTCTCTGAAAAGACACGGCGTCCGTCTTCTTCTTTTCAGAGCGAGAGATGTTTTAATGAAAAGCTGGAGATGTTAGCCTGGCTCTTCACCTGACGTGCTACACCAGGTGTTGGGTAATGTTTACGATATATACACTGATAATCACAACACAGACACATACACAAAGGGTAAACTGTTTACGAAGTTGCTTTCACGTTCCTGGCCCGCAAGAAAGTCAACAACGCAGTACCTCACGTTACTTTTGACGAGATCCGTCAATACGCCGCGATGCCGCACTCTTCGTCGGTGAAGTTCACTTTGGTGCACCAATTCATAATGAACACAATTTAAGAAAAGTTGTAAAACTGCTCAAACAATTGCATTAATCAAGTGAAGTAAAAAAACAATTCGGCAGATCCCACGTACCATGGGAGTCGATGTTATGCGAAGCATGCGGCGGGAAGGTGACTGTGGCGTATTTTTTTTACTGAGCGAGACGTTACAAAATGACGCTAAAGATCTGTATAAATTTTATACGCACACATATATGTTGAAGAGCCGCATATGTGTTATATAACGAGTTGTTTACAGTTCGGTAACGCTGTCAACGGCAACGTGGGTAAATATACCAACATCAGAAGCGGTAAGCTGATATGTAGTGCTCATACTTGTCTCTTATACATGGAGAACGCACGCACGTTTTACGACCCGTGTGCAGGTGTGGAAGAAGTTCTTGACAGTTCTTGAACAAGGTCATCATCCCCGTGATCAGTGAGCACCAGCAGCTGGTCGTTACTTGTTGTCGGATCAGGTCGTGATCGCGGTGACGAGGGGTCCAAGTGTAGTGAAGTATGAGGTATAGTACAGCTGTTGGAAATCGTGGATGCCTCGGTCATTTCGTCGACAAATTGTCTGTTGATAGAGCAGGCGACATGCCGGAATATGAAGTCACCCTTCGCGTTGGTGAGATATAGGCCGTCGATGCTGGTAGCCCTGGATAGTGCTACGTAGACCAACATCAGTGGATGGCGCTTGTCGTATTCGTATACTACCTGGGCGTATGTAGCCTACGTAACCTAGTCTACAAAGCGGCTGTCAATCAATCTGGCATCATCCTCGGTCAGAATGAGGACAACACCCAGCCTCGTAAGAAATGAAGAGGACACTGCGTCGTTCTGGCAGACTGAGTGCACTTTACGGTGCGATGATGTAAATATCATACGTAAATTCTGTTAATCTATTCCTCCGGGGTCGAGCAATGCTTCAATATAGCTTGCTGAATCATAGGAATACAAATGTAATGTTTATTAGACTGCTATAAAAGCGGAGCCAGCACTGGAACCACAGACGCTAATTCGATATGACGCCTGTATCGTAGAAGTGTCCTGTAGTGTTTATTGCTTTCTTGTAAAATGAGATAGCAAGCAAGTCAACCAGAACTGGCTGTACATCGACATTACGCCTGCATAGGCTGTTTTTCCAAACCAGTTTACAGACCTGGCGTGGCTCCGCGGTAGACTACCTGATTGCCACGCAGAATGCTTGCGTTCGATTCCTGTTGAGACCCTAATTTCCATTCTTTCCGTTCGGTCGGGTCAGCGCTGCCGATGTCGGTTTTTCTTAACGCTCTCGCATTTAATGCCTGTTCTCGCCGTTCCTGGGTAGATACAAAACTGTCAATCACCTGTGGCGCATACCCGTGCACCGCGGCTAGTGGTAAACGTGTATGTGCCACTCGTGTCTGGAGGAAAGGGTTTGACGACGCACACGACAGGATTTTCACGTTATTCATGTCATGACGCGGCAGTCATATTCGTCAAATCCTCTTACCCTACCGTGCGATTTTCGTCTACACCAAGTTAAGGAGACGATCATGAGAGCACCCAGGCGTAGGCGGCTAGATAGATAGATACGTAGATAGAAACGCTGAATGTGCCAAACGTTCGCTAAGAAATCCTTCGCATTTAAAACTCCCAGAGCAGTGTAAGAACGCGACTGACAACGACTGTTATTTTTAAAAATTTGTAAACGAGCGTAAACAAGAGCTGCACCAAGCTAGTCACATACCCAGGAATTCGGGACATCGCTTTTAGTTCACCTTTTTTCACACCACGTGGCGTACGGACCTTCAACGTTCAAAATTCGCGCGATGACGCTTGCCGCAGTCGCGCGAATCGAGAAAACCACAATACATAAAAAAAAGCACGACGACGATATCCGCTACAAGCAGCGAGCGCGAACCTAAATCGACGACTGATAACCGCAGCGCATGCAACGAGCGGCCGGTTGGGCTGCTCGACCGTGAATCAGCAGTTCTGTTGCAATGAAAGGAGGCTTACATGTCGCTTGGCTGCGCTTGATAACGATGAACTCTCGAAAGAGCGTGCTGCCCTTCTTCGCATCCCCTGCCTCTTCAATATATTTCCTCCGTTTATATTGTTGTTGGCTCCCATGGGTTTCTTAAAAGTTCTAAAGCAAGAACGTCCTTTAGCGCTGCTGTTTTTGTAGTGTGAAAAAAGCTAACTTCCAGAAAATAATACAAGATTGTGAGGCGGTGATGACGATCGCGGGTTTCAAAATGTGTAGACAGACGCTTGACGTCCCTAATTTCAGTTGGCCTCAATTTATGAATTCAATATTTTTGCGCTTTTACGAGACGTCTTGCCGTGTTATATTCGCTGCCCACAGACATTTTCCTTTAAAGCTCACTTACCAGCAGAGGTAAAGCAACAATACCTTTGCAAGCATAATATTGTTCAATGATCTTCTTTAAAAGAATCATTTTAATAAAGTCACCTTAGTTTCAACAGCGCCCCTAACAAGCTCTCGCGGCTATGCGCCCGTGTGTCTGACAAAAACAATAAGGCCGCCTGTGACATACAGCATGTAAAACCGTATTGCCCATGCGTAGTAGGGGTACGTGGTTTACGAAATACCCCTCAGCTGTGGTAGGACATACATCGGCCACACTGTTCGATGTTTAAATATTCGATTAATGGAACATGAAGCCTCCCTAAACAATGTATCTGCTTTACACTTGCCTTCGCACTGCAAGTCCTACGCATGCGCGCCCCGGTTTTTCGAAACCAGGGTGCTTGGGAAAATTCGAAACCAGGTGGCCAGAGAATTGCTGGAGGCTTTTGCATAAATAAGAAGGGTACCCAATGTGTTAGTGTGCCTTCCTTGAATTTATATCGCAACGAATCGCACTTTTTAGACAAGTCTTGATAACTCAGAGTAGGTTGTCGTTCTGTTACCGTGATTGTCAATGTGACTCGCCCATGCGCGTGAGGCTACATGGAATGCAATGTTCTTTCCAACAAAACAGTTGTTAGTTTGGCACCAGTCCTGTCATTTCTTGTCCTAGTTCCTTTGTGCCTCCAAATTTTTGTCAGACCATGCACCAACTAGCCCAAGAACGCGTTTTAGTCGATAACTAAAGACGCCGGAAAGCACCGACTTCATTATGCTCATGACATGCTACCCAGGCCGCGTTTTCCTCTCGACTATGTGCTGGTGAAAGAGGGATGAAACAGATTAGACTGATATAAAGTATCGTGAAACCCGCCTTCTTGTTTGACTGCCTATGCTGATCTGCAACCCTTCAGGGTGGTCTGTGAATAAGGTGCTCGACTGCAGACCCGCAGGTGGCGGGACCGAATACCGGCCGCGGCGGCCATATATTCGATGGAGACGAAAACGCTAGTGGCCCGTGTACTTAGATTTAGGTGTATGTTAAAGAACCCCAGGTTGTCGAATTTTCCGGAGCCCTCCACTACGGCGTCTCTCATACTCATATCGGGCTTTTCGGACGCTAAACCCCAACAATTATTATTATTATTATATTATGCTGCTCTGTAGAATTGCAGGAGGTCGCGGCTTGAAACCCGGTTCTTGCGGCCAGTTTTATTCTGGACAAAATAGCTTGTTTCTATTTTTACATGGTAAAGTTCGTTAAAAAGTCTCTCGTAAGGACCCATTTATTATTTTCATTACGAGTTGAAATCTTTTGCTTATGTGAGCAAGTGACGTGGAAGGTTCTCGAAAAGCCGTTTTATGTTTATTCTCTGCGTCGTGCCTTTGTTTACCGATAGACAACGTAGCACCTCACGAGGCGATGTTTCTCAAATAGTGGATTACACTGAAAGTTGTTAAACGCAAGCTGAGCAACCTTCCACGAATATATTTGTTTTTTTTTAGTCAATTAGTTCACTGTTGAGCGTGAAAAAGCGCGCCGAGAGGGGACAGAAAACGAAAAGAAGCACACATACACATCGCTAGTGTGTGTGCAACTCTTACAATAGCGGGGTGTACCCACTATTATAACAGTTGCAAGGCATTGAACTGCCCTGTTACCATGCTGCCAGAAGGTAAACATTGCTGTCAACGCAGGCCTTGTCCGCCTCGGTGGAGCAGTAAATATGGTGCTCGGCTGCTAACCGGAAGGTCGCGAGTTCGATCCTGGCCGCGGCGGTCGCATTTCGATGAATGCGAAATGCTAGGGGCACGTGTACTGTGCGATGTTAGTGCACGTTAAAGAACCCCGGATGGTCAAGTATTCCGGAGCACTCCACTACGGCGTCTCTCATAATCATATCGTGGTTTTGGGACGTTAAATCCCGGATATTATTAACGCAGGCCTTACCTATACCACGGCGATAGTCTGCAAGTCTGCGAGCGGAGTTCTTTCCCTGCATTTCGCTACGTACCGTAGGCAATGGACATACTCTGTTTTTCTTACGTGATGAGCCCCACTTTTTTTTGTGTTGGTTCGTGGCGCTTCTAGAGTGGCCGCATTGAGCTTCTCGCAATGGGAGCTTAACTGAAGCCACGTGCTGCAGTCAATGACCCTGAAATCAGTGTGTTGCAGTGCGCGACTCACGTCTCGCAGAAAGTGTGACCCCCCTCTTAAAGGCATGGCCTACTTTTTGATTATTTTCATACTTAGTAGACACAATATTCGCCTGCTAAGTGACGGACCGAATTTGTCAGAAATCTTACATGATGAAATTCTTCGGTTTCCTCGCATCACTCATTGCCATCGTCTCAATCGTACAGTAATGTCAATAAACACTAGAAGGTGCTAAGTAATATCATTAATTAAGAGGGCAGTGTTGTATGGCTTGTGATTTTCAAAGCTCCTAGTGGCCTGGTGAGCTTGGAAGCGTGTGCTCGTGCCATACCAAGGAAAGATCGAAAGCGCACGCCTCGTGACTACGTTTGCGAGAAGTACTTCTCGCAGACTAAGGCCTATCATTCGTATAAAAAAAACCAACTGGGCCCCTTATGCATTAGACTAAGACGACTCGAAGGTGAAAGTTTTCTTCTTGTCGTCATTCGATGCGTCTGTTCTGCCCCACCCTCGTGCAAAAGCTTTCTGCACCTAACGTGGTTTTGCACTGCCTCCGTGATTGGCCAACCGATCACAGAGGCAGTGCAATGCGACAATGTCATGTGATGAAGTCACGTTATGTGACGTCATCATGCCGTCATAATTACGTGATTTTGGGAATGTGTGACGTCATAATAACGTCCCATCGTGATGTCATCACGTGATGATTTTTTGTTGACGCCGCCAACGCCGTGGAAGCAATTGGCTGATAAAGTGTGGCGCTGCTGAGTAGCGAGGTCGCGTGTTCTATTCCCTGCCACGGCGGTCGTATTCCGGCGGGGAAGAAATGTAAGAACACATGCTTACTTAGGTCTGTTAGATGCACGTTCTAGACCCCCAGGTGCTTAAACCTATCAGAGAATCTCCCACTGCGGCTTGGCGATAATGACAATGGGGTTATGGCACGTAAAGACCCTTAAATTATTATTTTTTACGTAGGCCGCTTGGGGGCAACAAAAATAATGCATGAAAAACAACCTCGTACACACGCGTCATCATTAATGCGGGAGTGTCACGCACAGAGTTCTGCCTAAATTAATATTCGGCATGTTCCATCTCAAGCATCTGCTTATCAATAATTCGGAAGTATCCATGTGAATGCGCACGTGGATATTTCGGAATTACGCATGCTCTTGCCGCAGGATAAAAAAGATCGAGATATAAAGGGAGAAGGCTATGATATTCCTCTAGTCTTGCTTGCTTTATTCGATAGGCCGTCTTCTGGGGCTGCTGTCGCATCCGAAAAGCTACAGCGCAGTGTGTCTGTATTTTGGCGGTGTACAAGTAAAGAAATGGCTCCTCCTGGTCTCTGTATATATATATTTTTTTTTGCAGTGAGATTGCAAGTTGTGATATCCCCAACCCGACTAGACGCTTAATACGAGTGCGGTTTAAACCGATGCACCATGGAGAAAACAGTAAAACAGGTTGAATATAAATGCTTCAAGCTTTCATTTGTGGTAATTCAATTTACATAAACCAACACTATACCAGTTTCACGCATTAGTAATACTACTACTACTACTACCACTACTACCACTACTACTACTACTACTACTACTACTACTACTACTACTACTACTACTACTACTACTACTACTACTAATAATAATAATAATAATAATCAATCAATCAATCAATCAATCAATCAATCAATCATTTATTTAACGTGCCCAGGAACAACCGTGAGGTCTTTGTGCAGGCGCACGCAAAAATAAAGTCAATAAAGATAAACAATACAATACAGACAGTCTTCAGAAATAAAAAGAGCAAAAACACGTAGACAAAGAGAAATGAACACTAAAGGGGAGGAGTAAAATAAGACAATATGAGAAATATTGAAGGGGAATAAAAAATTAGATTGCACATATACAACTATGCGGAAAGACGGAGAAGGGAAGACTTTGCACACTGTGCCATACTATGTCAAAACAGTGCAAAGCTCGGATAAAAACAGTGATTGTGGACTATGAAAAACGTCAAGATCAAGAAAATTAATATTATAAAGACTTTGTATTCTGTGAACGGTAGAGTGTTGGAAGAAGCAGGCGGGTACATGAAACGTCCTGTTCTCTCTGGTTAACTTACGCGGAATTCGAAAATTAACACAATTGAGAAGTACAGGGCAGGATATGAAACCGTGGACTAGCTTGTAGAGAAATAAGAGATCAGAACGATTTCGTCGGCAGTGAAGTGATGGCAGTGATAATGACTCAGCAGTATTTGAACGAGATCCAGAGTCATTTTTAGCAAAGCGATGGTTATATATGCTGAGGAATTTTTTCTGGACTCGTTCAATGGTGTTACCGCTGGATTGAGCAATGCCATTCCATATCACGGACGCATACTCAAGTTGCGGAAGACATATTGCCGTGTACAATTTGTGTAGGGCCATGGGAGACCTGAATTCTCGAGATATTCTACAAACACATCCGAGAGAACGAAGGCCCCGCATAGCACACGCTTAACGTGAGAAGAAAAGTTTAACGCGCTGTCAACAACAACACCAAGATCACTGAGTTCATAAACCTTGCATAACGGCACAGAATTGACAAAGTATTGAAATGACACGCTAGATGTTTGCGAGTGATAGACATGAATTTTGTCTTGCGGTATTTAGAGAAAGGTTATTGCCGTTGCAACCATTCGGAAAAAGAACACAAATCTGACTGCAACAAGCGACAGTCGTTAACTGAATGAATTTCCTTAAATATCTTGATGTCATCGGCATACAAGAGGAAAGAAGAATTACGAATGGCAAAAGAAACATCATTAACGTAAATTAAAAATAGGAGTGGGCCTAATACCGACCCTTGAGAGACCCCACTAGTCACTTTATACAAAGAAGAGGTTTGGCCATTTACGGCAACATAACAAGATTTATTGAGCAGATAGCTGTGCAAGAGATTCACAATCGACAAGTCAACGTCAAAGTTCGCAAGTTTAACCATAATCAGTGTGTGGCTGACTACGTCAAAAGCCTTGCTCAGGTCACAGTAGATTACGTCAACCTGTACTCTCTGAGAAATAGGTGTGGAGATCTGCGTCATGAAACTAGCAAGATTTGTGGTAGTTGAGCGGCCAGCGAGAAAACCATGTTGATTAGGAATCAATGAGTTTTTCACACTAAAAGACCATATGTCGTGAAGAGCCAGCTCGAAGATCTTTGATGTGGCACATAGTAGAGAAATCGGGCGATAATTAGAAGCATCTGTTTTAGAGCCCGACTTAAATACTGGGAAAACACGAGCAGTTTTCCAGATGCTAGGAAATGTGGAAGTGTCCAGACAGTTATTAAATATCGCAGTCAGTACTGGGACAAATATAGTACCATATGCTTTTAGTATGGCGGAGGGGATGCCATCTGGGCCACATGATAAGCATGGTTTTAAGCGCTTAATGCATTCGCAGATAAGATTTTCATCCAGCGACAAAGCACTGGATGAGCTAACCGCCTTGGGCTGTTGTCTGATATCAGTGCTAGAGTCTGAGGCCTTATAAACGGATGAGAAATGTGTGGCAAACAGTCAGCGACGGCATGCACTTCTACCCCATTTGAGTCTAGTAGTCTGAAGGACTCTCCGCTTTTGCTAGACCGTTTACGGACATACTTCCAAAACTCAGCCGGCCTGTCAGAGGCGCTTTTTCTAAGAATTGAATGTACGAACAATGATCCCGTTATATAGGCGTTTAGAGAGAGTTCGAAAAAAACTGAACTCTTCCTTCCACTCGCTGGATGGAGAACATTTAGATTTCCTGTGTGCGTGATCTTTATGCTTCAGTGCACTGATAAGTTCAGATGAGAACCAGTGGGGATATTTACGTTGTTTAGGTGCATACTGGGGAATAAAATTAAGCATGCTGCTCAGTACAAGCTCCGTAAACCGATCAACCTGGTCATCAACATTAGGTTTGTCAGTACCTGTGACCACTCAACGGTGGACAAGTGATGATAGAGGCCCGTGTAATCACCTCGCTTGAACGCAAATCTTGGAGATTTGTTTACGTAACTGCTGTAGCTCGTTGTTTCGGCTGATGCAGATAATCTTACGTTAAGTGGTGGGTGGAATTTGTCCGGACGTACAAGAGAGATGTTGGAGCGGGAAACTTCAAGGGGTTGATCGTTTGACACACACAGGTCTAAGACGTTGCCACTGGAATTGACGACTGAATTATGTTGCACTAGGGAATTAAACGCCAGAAAGTCCAAGAGCAGGCTGCACTTTTTCTCTGTGAAATGATTGTAATGAGAATAGGTAAGCGTGCTCCAGTCAATTCCAGGTGCATTGAAATCCCCAAGAACAATAATTCTGTGCCCACTATGAGAAGATATCACAAGTTCAATAGAAGACATGACATCGTGAAACTAGGCAGGGGAAATGCTGGGCGGTAAATAGAAGCATCCAATCAACAATTTTTCACGGCGGTCAAGGTTTATTTCTAGCCAGATCGATTCTTCGATAGTTTCTAGGTCTTTCCGTCTAACGGATTTCAGTGAATTGTCAATGGCAATCAGCACGCCACCGCCTTTCTGTTTGGTTTCACTGAAATCTCGGTCACGGCGGAAGGTGGTGTAAGTCGGGGGAAAAAAGTCCGATGAGAGAATTTCAGTGCCGAGCCAGGTTTCAGAAATAGCGATAATAGGAAAACAAGACGAAAGAACATTAGAGAAAAATTCCAGTGTGTTGGTACGCAGACCCCGAGCATTTTGGTAGAATATGTCTACGTTACACGGCACTTTCGTTTCCAGTCACTTGCTCGGAGGGATGAAGCATGTCATCGCGCAGCTCCCCACGAAATGGCTTGAAGAGGCATCCGAGGGGCCACATCGAAGGGTCATTCAGGCGTTGTAGCGTTTCCTCGTCAACTTCGATATAGAATGAAGAATATGACTGGAATCTTGTTTGAAGTCGCCGGCAGGAAATGGGAGACATATCGAATGAAGCAATATGTTTTTTAATGTCAGCAGCAGTGGTGTCCGGGCTCAGCTTCGTAACAAAAATGGCCTTTGGCCGTTGTGGCCGTTGTGGCCGCTGAGCTACAGATATAGTGGATGTCTTCAATGCTCCAAACGAGGCGGGTTTCTTCTTTCTTACACCCTCAGTTACCGCTGCAGAAGAGGCTGTCGCAGGCATCACACTGACACGCTCGGACGTGTCTACGTCACATGGCGGCGAATTCGAAGATTCAGAAGATTTAGTTTTGGAGGGGTTCAGAGCAGGCAGCTTGCTCAAGTCGGAAGTCCTGATCGCTCAACGATCACATGCGCTGGGGGATCACAGGTGCCTTCACTGCCACTCCGGCCGTGCGGAGTGGCAGTGAAGGCACCTGTGATAATAATTGTTATTATTGTTATTAGTAGTAGTAGAAGAATTACTAGTGGCGTTTAATGTCCTAAAACCACGATATGATTATGTGGGACGCCGTATTGGAGTGCTGCAGAATTATTGACCACTTAGGGTTCTTTAACGTGCACCTAAATCTAAGAAGATATCTTCCAGTATTTTTATATACGGTTCTTCGACGCCCTGATTCCGTTGTGCCTGAATGACTGCTGCCATCTCGACCGAATCAAATACCTTCTCGTAATCTCTGACGGCTATATATAGGGGTTGGTTATATTCCGCGCATTTTTCCATCACTTGATTGATCGTGTGAATGTGTTTATTGTCGAGTAGCCTGTACGGAATCATGCTATATATTTTTAAATCGCTTGTAGACAACGGACAGTATGCAGATCGGCATGTAATATTTCAAGCCCTTGACGTCGTCTTTGTTATGAATTAAGTGCTTTTAAAATTATTCTAAGATTCTCGTACCTTCATCGTCAAGAGACACTTTCTATACATGGTGGCCAGTTTTTATAAAACAATCTGTCCACCGTCTTTCAACAGATCTGATGTTACCTGATCCTGACCAGCGGCAATTGCCTCTTTGCGTTCCCTCTAAGGATTTCTTTCTTTACTTCCCGTGTCGTTACTGGTGGGTTTCCGATTCCTCTGCCTACTAATATACTTTCTTACGTTATCGTCCCTTGTCCTGGCTTCTGTACAGATATTTGTAAAGCTCCTCAGCTATTTTAACTTTCTTCCATATTGACAGTGACTTTGCTTTCCTCATCCTTAGTGCATACGTTTGGTTTTTGCCTGTGCGCAGTTTTCTCTTGACCCCTTTGAGGCTTCGTCCGTTCTAGAGATGCCAATAAGGATGGGACGAAGTCAGTCACGTGCGAGTCACGTTTGAGACCCCAGCCTGCAGCAAAATTAAATAAAACGATACAGCGTGGCTTCCTAGATGAAGTCCCGGAGCGGTCTATACAATTCGCGCATCCACTTGGAATCAACGTCCATCGGCACTGTCGACGAGCGCAAGGTGAGGTTGTAATATTTACAGAGTACTCGAGAGACTGATTAGACCGCGTGCGCGTCGCTCGCACCGCATATACATGTATATAACAAATGATAAGATTCTAGCGCCCTTCGTTGATACTAACTGCAGTTTGTTGCATTTTAGAAACGCTGGTTGTACTTTAACGTGTTCGCTTGCAGGTGAATGCATGCCGTATATTGTGTAGTCGCGCGCAAGATGATCTCTAACACTGAAATTATCTTTGAAATACGCCATAACGGCTAAACGCAGTGAGCAAGCGCAAAAGTTTTCAATGACACCC
>NC_051185.1:33186892-33237990 GCF_013339695.2 Rhipicephalus sanguineus
CCAACATCAAAAGTGCGCAAGTTTAACCATAATCAGCGTGTGGCTGACTACATCAAAAGCCTTGCTAAGGTCACAGTAATTACGTCAACCTGTCTCTCTGAGAAATAGGTGTGGAGATCTGCGTCATGAAACTAGCAAGATTTGTGGTAGTTGAGCGGGCCAGCGAGAAAAACCATGTTGATTAGGAATCAATGAGTTTTCAACTAAAAGACAATATGTCGTGAAGAGCCAGCTCGAAGATCTTTGATGTGGCACATAGTAGAGAAATCGGGCGATAATTAGAAGCATCTGTTTTAGAGCCCGACTTAAATACTGGAAAAACACGAGCAGTTTTCCACATGCTTGGAAATGTGGAAGTGTCCAGGCAGTTATTAAATATCGTAGTTAGTACTGGGACAAATATACTACCATAAGCTTTAGTATGGCGGAGGGATGCCATCTGGCCCACATGATAAGGATGGGTTTTAGCGCTTAATGCATCGCAGATAAGATTTTCATCCAGCGACAAAGCACTGGATGAGCTAAGCGCCTTGGGCTGTTGTCTGATATCAGTGCTAGAGTCTGAGTCCTATAAACGGATGAGAAATGCGTGGCAAAACAGTCAGCGACGGCATGCACTTCTACCCCATTTGAGTCCAGTAGGCTGAAGGACTCTACTCAAACTCAGCCGCCTGTCAGAGGCGCTTTTTTTCGAAGAATTCATATACGACATAATAGATAATAATAATTAATAATAATAATAATAATAATAATATAATAATAATAATAATAATAATAATAAATAGTAATTGTTATTATTTATTAGTAGTAGTAGTACTAGTGGCGTTTGATGTCCCAAAACCACGATATGATTAAGTGGGACGCCGTATTAGAGTGCTGCACAATTATTGACCACTTAGGGTTCTTTAACGTGCACATAAATCTAAGATTTCTTCCAGTATTTTATATACTGTACATACGTGTAGGGTGGCCAGGACACCCTCAAGCTTATTGATCAGCTTTTTTCCCCTGTTCTCCCGCAACATTGTTGTTATAAATAAATAAATAAATAAATAATAAATAAATAAATAAATAATAAATAAATAAATAAATAAATAAATAAATAAATCAATAAATAATAACGGTTCATCGACGCCCTGATTCCTTTGTGCCTGAATGACTGCTGCCATCTCGACCGAATCAAATACCTTCTCGTAATCTCTGACGGCTATATATAGGGGTTGGTTATATTCCGCGCATTTCTGTATCACTTGATTGATAGAGTGAATGTGTTCATTGTCGAGTAGCCTGTACGGAATACTGCTTGGTCCTTTGGTTGATTGAATTCTAATGTCCTAATTGTATTAGCTATTATATTTTTAAATCGGTTGTAGACAACGGACAGTAAGCAGATCGGCATGCAATATTTCAAGCCCTTGACGTCGTCTTTGTTATGAATTCAGGTGATTTTAGCATTCTTCCAAGATTCTCGTACCTTCACCGTCAAGAGACACTTTCTATACATGGTGGTCAGTTTTTTTAAAACAATCTGTCCACCGTCTTTCAACAGATCTGATGTTGCCTGAACCTAACCAGCGGCAATTGCTTCTTTGCGTTCCCTCTAAGGATTTCTTTACTTCCCATGTCGTTACTGGTGAGTTGTCCGATTCCTCTGGCTTACAAATATACTTCTTACGTTATCGTCCTCACTGTCCCCGCTTCTGTACAGATATATGTAAAGCTCCTCGGCTATTTTAACTTTCCTATCCATATTGATAGCGACTTTGCCTTCCTCATCCCTTAGTGCATACGCCCGGTTTTGCCTGTGCGCAGTTTTCTCTTGACCCGTTTGAGGCTTCGTCCGTTCTAGAGATGACCAATAAAAGGATGGGACGAAGTCAGCCACGTGCGAGCCGGACCACGTGTTTGAGACCCCTGCCCTGCAGCAAAAATAAATAAAACGATACAACTCGGCTTCCTAGATAAAGTCCAGGAGCGGTCTATACAATTCGCGCATCCACTTGGAATCAACGTCCATCGACACTGTCGACGAGCGCAAGGTCAGGTGGTGATATATTTACAGAGTACTCGAGAGTACTCGAGAGACTGATTAGACAGCGTTCGCGTCGCTCGCACCGCATATACATGTGTATAACAAATGATAAGATTCTAGCGCCTTTCGTAGATATACTAACTGCAGTTGTTGCATTTTACAAACGCTGGTTGTACTTTCACGGGTTTGCTCGCAGGTGAATGCATGCCGTAGATATGTGTAATCGTGCGCAAGATGAGTCTCTAACACTGAAATTATCTTTGAAATACGCCATAACGGCTAAACGCAGTGAGCAAGCGCAAAAGTGTTAATGACACCAAATGCTGAGGCAGAAAATTCTATGGCATTTCAATATGACACATTCGCATTAATACTGTTAATACCTTACAACTATTCATACACTAAACATGAATTCGGTGTTCCGCTCACATTACTGACAACAGAACGTCGTGACGGCATCTGCACGCGATAACGCACACATCGCTTAACTGCTACGTATGATATACATACGCTCGGCAGTACCTAGACTTCACTTTCACATTTCATGCGTAGATATACAGACAGATGCGTTTGGATAAGTGTAGTCTTTTACGATGTAAGGATATTCAACAAGCTGCGACGTGTACGTTCCTTTCGTTTCGTTCTCCCATGGCACGAACGAGCCGCGGGCGACCGAACGGCCGGCTCGCTCTATGTACAAACTTTTCCCATAGTGCGCCACGCTCCCGTGGGGCTTTCTGGGATTGCTTGAAAAGGTTCATTAGCAAGAATCTCGCAATGCATTCACCCTCTCTCTTTAGACTATCATGTGATGCTTTACAATCGTATGCCTCAATTTATTTTTATCATATATCTGCACTTAATTATTAATTTCCTAAAACTATCAGTCGATTTAATTACTCCTTAAAATTGCAGAAGGGTGTCTTGAAGGGTCAGTTGGTACATGTTACTGCGTTGCAAACAGCGCAAAAACGGGGCGAAGGCTAAGGAACAAACACAGAAGCGCTGTTCCTTTGTTCATTAGCCTTCGTGCCGTTTTCGCGCGGTTTTCAGTGCAGTAAGATGTAGCAACTGGCCCTTGAAGACACCCTCCTGCAATTTGTTTCTTTTACATCAGGCTCTTTCGAACCCAGTGTTTTGCATAACTCATCAATGTGCGAGCGCTTGTGTTGTTTTTTCCTTAGCCTTCGTCCAATTTTAGTGCCGTTTTCAACGCAGTACACCTTTAAATCGTCATCTCTAGTAAACGTTTCTCCTGACACTTGTCCGTGATAGACGGTATCTGTATTAAACGAATAATATTTGATTACGAATTAATGATATTTATGACTGCTAATAATGAATGATATTCTACTACTTCCCGCCATTGTACTATAACTGCATAGATTGAGATCTATACCTGCATAGATTAGATACTATCTATATATTTAGTGATGTCCTACACTGACAGCTTTAACCCCTAAATTGAACATATGTTGAATTCATTGTCACCATTCATAAGTAATGCACTGTGTCCCAAGGTGCGAATGTAGATCAATATTAGTAAGATATTCTTACCGTGAATTCTGCTTAGCTGACCTAATTTAAAAAATTTGCGCAGCTTGTGCTGAGGCGCCCAAACCTGGGCTAGAGCAGAGCTGGTCGGCACTTGGCTGGTCCTGGCTTGACTAGACACACGTGCATTCACACGCCGATGCACGAAGTGTTCACGGGGTCACATTGGTAATCACGGGTATAGACTAGGCATTGATCGGGTTCGATTGGGTATCGCTTGGCAGTCACAACACCAAATAGGTTAATTAGCTTAATCAGCATAATTGGAATAATTAGCGTAATAGATCTAACTTGCACATTTGGAACTTGCTCTAGCTTAACTTGCATCCCTAGTCAAGCTAGGATTATTTGTATCTTAATTAACTTAATTGTGCTAATGAGCTTAATTAGTGTAATCGGGGCTTCATCTCCTCAAGCTTTCATCACAAGTCAATCTAGACCTAATGAGCTAATTAACGTAATTAACACTAATTAGTCTCATTCATAATTAATATATCGGTATCGCTCGGCATCTCTTGCCGAGCTCAGCATGACTACGCACACTAGAATCTCAGCACGGCTTAATTAGGGCTAATTAGCCTTCTGGCTGCATTATGCTTGGCTAATTAATTTTCTCGTCATCTCTGGCATATCTTTTATTTGATACCTTTAATTGCTAGGTTTCATATATTTTCCCCTAAACTATCCCTGATTACTAACCATCTGTAACTGTCACTAAAGATAATTGCATGATCTCGGATGGTAATTTCATACATTGAATGCCCTATATATGTCATGTACATATCCTTCTATACTGAAAGATTTCTATTATAACCTAATAATTGGTGAATTCATTACAAGTGATTACTTATATGGTCAGGGTGCAAATGTGCATAATGTTGCTGAGTAAATCTCAGTCAGTGTGAATTCTTGGGGGCCATTGTAAACTCTGTTATTTTCCATAGTAATTAAGCTAAAAGACCCCTAATCACTAATTAGCAACCTAACATTCCTATATCTTTGCTCCTCTTCGTCTCCACTTCCATGTGATACATCACAACGCAAGCCTCCGATTAGTTGATTCTTATTTACCCCTTTTCTATTCACCTCAAAGTGTAAGTATTAATAATGACAGAGTACAATTACCATATCTCTTATACCTTCGATTACTAATTAGCTGTAACAGTATCTACTGCTAGTTACTTGCATGTGACAGGCATCTAATATTATGGCGTGCATTGCAATGCTATATCTAAATATATATAATGTACATGTCCTTCTATACTAACCGCTTTCACCAATAAGTTTTAAGTAAATTGTTAAATTCATTAGTACTGTTGATTACTTTCACGCAGTGGAGCAATATTCGTATCCGTATCAATATATCTTGTCAATTCTTACTTACTTTGAATTACGAGGAGCTATTCTCATTTTTGACCATCTGCTCTAATTAACCTAAGACTTCTTATTGCTAATTATCAACTTAAGACCTCCACAGTATTCATACCCTCCATATCTTTAGCAGCTTCAAGAAAAACAAGCTTATATAAAAAACACTGACATTTTCACCTGTTTTAGGGCAACCGTAAACACTATGAAGCGTATGCACCCCTGTAAGGTGGTTTTGCTGCAATGCACCTTAGACAAAAGCTCCCGTCGAACCTCAGGAACTTCGCCGACACCCGCCAAACTTCACAGGTACGAATATTGAATCATCGAGATTGGGTCACTTCAGTGATTTAAGCAGGCGGGGGCGCATTGTTTTTATATAAATTTTTAAATTATCTCCTATGGAGTTTCACATTACACATAAAAGTGGCTCTGGAACCCAGGAATTTAATGGGAATAAAGCAAAACTTCTCGCACTGTGGCATAATGACTCCCAGATAATATGGACGAAGTGATTTAAGCGTATATTGAAGCGTTACACTACAATAAATGTTTAAAGGTGGTTTCCCATTGAGTGACGCTGCCACTCAGCAGCCAACACAACAGATGGCGCTAGTTGTCGATGTCCCGAATTCCTGGACATGCGGTTAATCTGCTTTCGTATCTCTTCTTTTGCTGTTCTTACTTTTTAAGGGCGCGTGTTTCATATGGCTAGTTTTGTCATTGTCGGCATTATGCGTACACAAGAGCTGCAGCGAACTAATCAACTAGTCTGCTTTGGTATATTTTCTTTTTCTGTGTTTAATTTTTAAGGGCGCGTGTTTCATACGGCAAGTTTCGTGACTGTATGCATTATGATGCATTTTGAAGTTATTGTGGAATTTGTTGCTCCATCGATCCACGTATAAACCACATTGTATATGCTTCTTTTTTCTTTTCAAGTAGTATAAAAGGCGGGGCTTAATAAAATTTTGTGTACCACTTATTAACTCCGCCATGTGCTTCATTTCGGGAATGCTGGAAGCGAATTCTACGTGTTATCAGGCACGCTTCAGCCCATGTATTATGGCGTAAAAAAACTACCTTCTGCACTCCGACAGCAAGCCCAGGTTATCCAGAGGGCCCAGGATAGGGCGGAGCGTCACGGCGTTCTGTCCTCTACGTGGGCGCGGCCAGCAGTTACAACGGCCTGCCGTTAGGGGGTCGTAACTCCTCAGGATCCAATAAGGTTCGTTGTCTGTCTGTCTGTCTTCATCTTGCAGGACAAAAAAATTGGGCCAAATAAGTGACACTAACTGCCCCGTTCTCTTGCTGTAACGCCCCCGCGGAAGCTCACAATTACGCTGGCCGCGCTCAAGCTGCGCTGCCTCTTGCTTGGAGCAAGGTGGCTGCCAACCAGTTTCTCAGACTTCACCCGCTCGCGTGGGCGTGTATAGGGGACCTCCACTCCAGAAGCTCTTTTTTTTAAACATCCTTGGTTGCAACAAAGCTGAATTAAACAAGCGTATGACGTATTGTCAAAAAGTATCGCTGTGTAAAAAAAAAATTATAGCACATATTCAGCACGTTCTCGCTAAAACACAGCACTGCGCGTGCTCCTCCCAAATCAGCGCACAAAAGCAAGATATTGTCACGGGCGGAGAAAGGCAGCGAATGACGACGACGAAGTGCTGGGCGGAACGCGCTTGGACTGCGACAACGCTGTACGCTTTTGCTGTTAAATATACCCTGTGTATATAGTTTCTTCCCCGTAACATCTTTGGTGGAGGTGCTGGGTACGACTCGCTATACAGCACTAGGAACTGGATCTTCGCAGCGGACGGCGCGTCGCAGCTGCCACTATGACGGACCAAGCGACCCAGTGTGAAGAAGATCCGTCAGGCCCACAGCCGATCGTTGTGGTGCAGCCCCGTGATCCTGGCGCATTCAACGGCACAAGCGGCGTGGACGTCGACGACTGGCTGGCTCTATATGAGCGCGTCAGCAGCAGCAACCACTGGGACCCAACGCTGATGCTGGCAAACATCCTCTTCTACTTGCGTGGCACTGCAAAACTCTGGTACGAGACGCATGAAGAAGAGTTGACATGAAGATTAGTATATAGTTTCTTCCCCGTAACAATATTAATGTGACTACAAACGTGGAAGCTTAAAGATCACAAACCTACCCAAATCCTGAAAATACGAAGTTCGAATATGCTTTGCCATACAGACGTTTGGTTATTATAGGACCATGATCATGATTTTTTTTTGCATCACTCGCATCACTCGTGTTTGATGAGGCACCTAAGACTTTCTCCGTAATAACTGAAACCGACCGCCATCGCAAAATTTAAAAGCCCCTCCACGCAACGAGCGGAAGACGACGAACAGGGAACAAAAACATCTATGGGGAAAAAAAATCACAACATATCCACGGAGTGAATGATGATGAGTGGGCGAAGCTGCGGAGGTTCATCGGTAAACCGTGAATCTTCCGTGAATTCTGCCCAGTACATCATCACCGACGTGAGATCGGGCGCGTTTATACTAAAGGTTCGATGAGTTATGACGACTTGCAGCTCACTTTAATTTTACATGTACGCTGTGAATTTTCATTGTTTAGAAAACCATTGCTTTAAAAAACATCTGGCGTCTTTCGTTAAGCAGCTGGCGTCTTTTCGTTTTGCTTTAGAAACATCTGGCGTTCTTTCGTTTTGCTTTTACAAAACATCTCCCGTCTTTCGTTGGTTTATTTCATCAATCAACGGCGTTTTGAACAAAATTATGATTGTTTAATCACGCACAGGAGAAATCTCACCAGGCACTACCTTGGAGGTAAAGAATGGCTGCTAATGGGAATGAGAGACAGAAGAAGTCGGCTTTTAGCTAACGCTGCGTATTTTTTATTGTTCAACAACGCACAGGAGAAATCTCCCACCAGCACCACCTTGGAGGTCAAAGCGTAAGACTGGTTACGCACTACGACTACGACTACGAGGGACGAACGGGTGCCGCCTTAAGGAGCTTCGCCCCTAAAATTCGACAGATCCATCGCATTGTGGGAATCGGTGTTATGCGAAACTGTCAGCGAGTAGTTGTCTATTTATTCTAAAAAGACAGGGCATGCAAACACGGACACAAGAAAGAAGTCAGGACACCACAAACGCCGTTGTCTATGCTGGTTGTATATGCTGGTTGTTTTGGCTTTGGCCCAAGCGTTAGGAGGCAGATTTACGTGTTTTTGTAAGAGTGTACTAGTTGGGTGCACATCGTGGCCTTGCCAGGCACGTCGACTGCACTGGAGTTTAAATCGTAACTTATGGTCTGACGTAACGCAGCACTCACTAAACTCACTCATGAGTCGACTCACTCAGGCTCACTCAGACTCAGATCGAGCCGTGAGTCTGAGTGAGTCCGGGTTAGTAATATTTTGGTGAGCTTGAGTCCGAGTGAGTCCGGTTGAGAAACATTTTGTGAGTCTGAGTCCGAGTGAGTCCGGTTGAGGAAAACTTTGGGGAGTCTGAGTCCGAGTGAGCTCTAAGCGCACGATATATTTATTGAGTGAGTCTGAGTGAGCTCCACACCTTTTTGTCGACCTATCGTTCTAGCTACACCACTTAAGCATTACTAGCAGCCTTATGTCGGCTCACATTTATACTGCCGTCGACTCACACGTACTTCCAAGAACTAGATTTCATACGCCTGATCAATATTTATTGATCAGAGGCGTGAATTACAGAGGGGAGCGGGGATGGGGAGGTGCGAAGACCGGCCCCCGAAACTCTTTCACAGGAAGTTCTTGATAAAAATATGTCATGTGAGTCATCCCTTTCAATAAAAATATCCTTACTGGATTGCAACCACTGATAACCCATATTTGAAGGTACGTGACCAAAAGGCGCCAAGTAGAGCACCAATAATTCGAGATATTGGTGTGAAAGAGCATTGACACCATGGTCGACATAGCCAATTATACGCTAACGGACTTATGAGTCGACTCATTCAGACTCAGATAGAGCCGTGAGTCTGAGTATGAGTGAGTCCGAGTGAGTAACAATTTGGTGAGATTGAGTCCGAGTGAGTCTGGCTGAAGAAACTTCAGTGAGTCCGAGGGAGTTCGACTGAGGAAAATTTTTGTGAGTCTGAGTCCGATTGAGCACTAAGAGCAAAATATATTTCATGAGCGAGTCTGAGTGAGCTCTACATTTTTTGCCGACCTATGGGGCACAGACGTGGCTATTATCGAAACGAAGTGCACTTTACGGTTTGACGATGTGAATATCACACGTAACTTTTGTTAGCGTATTCTCCGCGGTCGAGCGACGCTTGTATATAGCTTGTTGAATCAGAGGAATAGAAATGTAATGTTTATGAGATTGCTATGAAAGCGGAGCCAACACAGGAACCACAATTGAAGTTAACCCGGCATGACGCCTGTACCATAGGAGTACATATGTAATGTTTATTGCTTTGGTATAAAATTTATTAACCAGCACTGCAACCAAAATTGACGCTGCACCGACATTACGCTTGCATTGGGTTTTTTTTCTAATGGCTGGCTCACGCTAGCGGCACGGCAGTTCGCCGTTTGCCGTTTGACGTTCTCAGGAAGCCGTGCGCAAACGGTTTCGTTAGCTCACGTCAGCCGTTCTTTGCCGTTTGGAGAATAGGTCCGAGACCCATTTTCGCGCCGTTCTCCGGCTGCCGGAGAGCGACGTGGCCAATCAGCGATGGAGGAGCGGTTGCCATGACTACGGCGCGCCGCGTCGTCTGCTTTCGGCTTTCCGCGTCGTGCGCGTCTGCCGCGGGACGCTTCGAGCTGCTTGCTTTCTGCTCCACGTTTTTCACGCTAGAAGTGCAGATGTCGTCAGTGTCCTTGCCAGGCGTGGTTCCAGCAGTCAATAGAGCGTTTTAGTCTGTCCGGCATTTACAAAAGCGTCGCGTAAAACCACATAACGTATCCTAAAGCTGGCGTCAGGTCAAGTGGTGCCAGCTATTAAGGATTAGATACAACTAACAAACGCGTAATCCATGTCCTCCGAGATTTCGCAAGCGCCCATCTCGACTCGCTAAGCCTAGTGCATTGATTATTTGAGTAGGAATCTGAAAAACGGGGCCGAATCGGCTCGAATACTTTGCTGCCGAAGCTTAAAGGGACACTTAAGAGCAAAACGATTTTTCTCATATTAGTAAAGTACTCGTTCACGATACCAAAAACGCCACACTTGCGGAGAGAAGACGCTTAGTAAGCGAGAAAAACCCCAAAAACAAAATGTGGGTGGCGACGCCACCTTGAAGTTTCCGCACCATTCGCCGTGACGTCATATGTTTTGACGGCGCCTACTAGGTCCTACGTAGTTCCTAATCGATAAATATGAAGTACAGTGTCCTCTGATGGGGCCATAGACATAACACACCAAGTTTGGGGTAATTTTGTTGAGCCAATCGCACCAAAATACGATAAATACCCTTTCAAATCCGTGACGTCACGCGGAAAGACTTAGGCGCGAAATTTAAAAATGAAATTTTGAACTTGATTTTCTCCTCTATCAGTAAACCTATGATGGCGAAATTAACGGCATTAGGGTTCTCAGAGCACAAGTTATCGATCTAAATTGATTCACTGTTTCTCTTTAGAGTCCCTTTAAGGACATGAATCTAAAGCAAATGGAAGCATCAGTGTGGCGCTTACAAGCTGCAGAGCACACGGCGGCCACTTGATAGATTCCAAGTGGACGACAACCGCTTTTGGCAGTGCGGCTATGTTTTACGGAGGCGCGAATGCCTCGCCGGCGAAGCTTGCCGTTGTTGTGCCTCAGCAAAAAGACCACAATGTCGTCGACTTTCCAATAAAAATGGATACTAGAAAACGGAGTCTTCGGCCAGCCGGCCCCAACAACTTACGCCATGCGTTCTTCCACGCTGCCCAGCGACTGAGAGCAGCAATCCTGAGGGGATGGAACGGACAGACAATGGCGTTCCCAACACCTGCAACCAGTGAAAGAGCCAACGTCCGCTGTTAGTGGAGTCGCCCCAGCAGACTTGGTCGAGCTGGCAGGCCTGTTCACTGAGATCAAAACTACGTAAATATTGTACATAAAGTAATTTTCATCCATCATCTTGTCATAATGATAGTTCCGGGCACGATACCCACTCGTCCAACGACTGCGCTACCAGATTCCGTCGCTACAAGTTGACCGTCGGCGGCGTCAACACGATAGATGCAAAAGATAATCACGTGATGACGTCACCACATCGCAACACAGATAGGCAAATTTTGTGACGCTATTCAGTCAATCACATTAAAGTTATTTCAATCAATCAATCAATCATATGATGTCGCCTCTCTGCGCTGCCTCCGTGATCGGCAACCAATCACAGAGGCAGTGCAAAACCCGGTGAGCTGCAGAAAACTTGCGATCACACGACGTCATCATGACGTCACACAACGCCGAATTTCGGGATGTCATTATAACGTCACATCACGTGACGTCGTACGATGACGTCACCACGATATCGCCGCTTTGCATTGCCTCCGTGATCGGCGGGCTAATCACGGAGGCAGTGCCAAACCAGGTGACGTGCAGAAAGCATTCGCGGGGTGGGGGGAGGATCAATACATTGACTGAAGAAAAAAAGATGGCTTTCGCCTTGGAGTCGTCATATTCGAATGCATTAGGGACCTTGTGAGTTTTTTTTTTTTTTTTATAGCCCGTAACACCTAGTAAATAATAAAAGCTGCCTGAACAATATTTTGCTCCCTTTTTCTTTCAGCAAATCTCACAAGTGCAAGCACTGCGTTCCTGTGCCTTTCCCACCAACAAAGTAAGGCAATTAACCCTTCTATCAACAACGTACTTGCCCCAATCATGGGGCAAAACGCAAAGTACACTGTGAAGCAGAAATATGGACATACCCCCATAACTGAACTACCATGCTGCCCAAGGTATGTGTATTGACTTCACTGCCCAAACATTGACTTCACTATCCAAGTTCAGTGTGGGAATTGCGTCATGCCACAATTTCTTCCGCGAGAATCCTTAAGAGGAGAGAAAGCCAGCGAGAAAATATATAGCAAGATCAGCAGTGGCGTTAGACTCGCTCGCGCATTTTTATCGCTAACGTGACGGGTCGGGGCTCACAAAACGACACTCTTTACTATGCACCAGATCATGCGTGCACGACTGCCGCGTTTCGGTGCTCGTATTGACCTTGCGGAACACTGAGAACTGTTCTCTTAGCTCTGTAAACACAGTGGAACATGCACAAACTACAACGGGGCTTGGGGGCACTCGTTTAAACAAACTCACAGCTAAGCGCGAACTAACCGCCGCATTCGCAGCGGAGACGGTACACGAAGGACGAAGAATAACTTCCGTCAATTATTTTCTTCTTCTTTCTCGATTGATTCGCGATTAATTTTCTCGCGGAAGTGTATGACAATCAAAGCACAGGGGAATCATGACTGGCACCCCTGATGAAGTGTCCCCGAGCATTCGCTTTCTGAAACCGTCTTCACGCTCGTAGTGCACAGCAGCAACAAGCAGAAATACACACATTATCGACGTTATAGCTCACTGCTCACCATACTTTCTCGTCCGCGAACGCTTGAACTTGCACCGACGTCGAAGTGCTTGCTGCACGCCATCGCGTTCTTGGAAGGTGTCTTGCCGTTACGAAGCCTAACGAGACAAACTCGACGACGTTCCTCGTCGGTGCGGTAGAAATGGAAGCTTGCTCTGTGCAGTATGTACGGCATTGTGGCACGGAACAAAACCTCACCATCGAAAACGAAGTGTTCTCTGCGGATACTGAACACAGAATCACGATGTGAAAACAGCAGCCTCACACACTTCCACGCACCACTAGAAACCCATATCCACACTAACAGGGCGACGGTGCTGCCACATAGAGGTCGATCTCGCCGCCAATAACGCTGCATTTGCAGCATATTTTGGAAGGCCTAAGTGCGGCCGTAGAGCATCTCACTCTGATAGAAGTTAGAACTAGCGGCCGAAAGTTGTTGCCTGGCGCACTAAAAAAAAAAAAAAAAAAAACGAACACAGCCGAATTCTCACACCGGCCCGACATACATTTATATACCCTTCCTTCGAGTTCTAAAACCAATTTGGCGTGAGCTCAACAAACGTTTCTCATTAAAAAATTTGATTATATGGCCATGAAGGAACCTTTAGATGAGTTTTACTACATTGGATAATAATGAAGCTTGTCTTATGTTGTCGAAATTATAGCCTTGCCCTTGCTTCTTTAGCAATGGTATAATTCTGGCAATAATTCTTTCATAAGGAATCCACGCTTTCCTAATGATATAGTTTATAAGACCTAAACAATCATTCGGATATTCCTGGTATAGTATCTTGAGGATTGCATTTGTTATTCCATCAGGGTCTGGCGCTGCATTTGGCAATTTTTCTATGGCCTGATCTAATTTGGAAGTCGATATTTCTGTGTAGTCCGCGAACGCTGGTGTATAAACAAAATTTGGAAGCCACGTTTCGAACCTGATTTCTAGTCCTTGAGGCAATCGATGTAATGATGGCTTGATCCACTGATCCAGCTCCACTGATCGAATGATCCCTGTAGTTCTTGCGAGGTGTAAGCTGTCCAGTCGACATTTCCTGGCATGGCAATCCTCTTTCTCAACGAAAGAAATTGAATAATACACGTTTGCTTGTCAGTTTAGACCAGTGTTGCGGAGTTGCCACTCCGGAATTGGAATGACTCCGGAATCATTCCACATTTTCGCGACCCCGCAATGGAATGGGAATTAAATGGGGACAATGCTTGGAGGAATGGAATGGGAATGGAATTAAGCACCTTTTGCACGGAATGGAATGGGAATGGAATTACGTCTTTTTTCGAAAATAGAGCACGTTTTCGTCCACGTGCTGTTTTTCAACTTCAAACATTAGTAAGTCAGAGCCTCGAATTTAGCAATAAATCAGTATTTTTAAAATAGCTTGGCTGATTACAAGCACGGCACATTTATAAGCGACGCGCCTACTATAAACCCAGGCATAAGTTAGTGTACAAACAAATGCATTGTCCCAGCAGAGACTGAAGCGAGAAACAAATCATCCCTGCGCGTTGGTTCCCATTGATACCCCCACACGAAAGTGGCGGATACACTATGCACAGCCTGATCTTTATCTCATGAGCAGTTTAGTACCTGGCACACAAATAACCTTTGCGACACGGAAGACTTTGCACTACCCGCGCACAGGCGAACACAGAAAGTTCTCCTCACCCCATCCATGCTTGCAAGGCGCGCTTGACAAGCATGTGTGCTGACGAGCAGTGCGGCCGAGTGTTCCGTATTCGATGCAAAGGCCCAAGGTGCCCGATCGGTGCACTGTTCAAACTAATACCAGCAGATCTAAAGGGTTTTTCTCCCCACTAACCAAATCTTAGTTTTCTCCATATTCACAACCACTCCAGACGCGTGCCAAAACTGCTTAGTCTTCTTGAATACTACTTTTTTTCAGCATAAACATACGCTATGTCGTCCTTTTAGCATTACCACATTTAAGCATAAACAATAATAAAACACCACTATTCGTTCAAACATGCTGACCATGCAAATACTTTAGGTAGCGGGAGAACTGCCCCTACGGGAATTAGTAGGGTGGTTGTACTGCACGAGATATGTCACCAAGCTACCATCCCTGCACCTTGGTAACGTGTTTTGCGTACCTTTGCAGTTCTTAATGCACCTGCTGACGCCAGCTTTATGGTGCGTTCATTCTTAACTCGATAAAACTATCAAGATGTCTATCCTACGTGGAGGAATTACAGGAATGGAATTGAACTGCTAGGCCATTCCCGGAGTGGGAATGGGCTAAGTTTTTAACGCGGTAGCGTTAGAGAGCTCGTGTCGCAGAAATTCCGCTGTCGGTGTCGGCACCGTTGGTTGTGAGCGAAAAATCATCCGTGAGCGAAAAATCGAGAAAGTAGCAAATAAAATAAACGATAAAAACTTCGGTCCCAATGAGGATCGAACCCGGGCCGTTCGCGTGGCAAGCAGGTGTCTTACCACAAAGCCACGATGTTGCTTGCAGCTGCTTCGGACAAAAACACTACATAAATGTCATGTAGTGAAAGGAGTCTCGCATTTTGTTCGGCAGGTGTCACGACGAAAACGAGCCCATACGGTAGGCGCATTCGCGAGGCCATCAAACTACGTCGAAAAACGCCGGGATAGTGCAGCCATCGCCGCTAAATGCACACACGAACTTTCAAACAGCTCTAAAAATGGACAACTATGTCCATCTAGAGGAAAACATATCAAGCAAACGCAGCAAACGCTAGATAATGTGCTGCCATCTGTGAGGCATTGTGAGAAATATGTCTCGACTTTTTATGGCATCCGAGAGGGCCGGCGCGCGGCGTATATCTTGGAGGCCATGCGACTCTTGCTTTAGATCGAAAGCCTGTAAAATTCGCGCGCGTGTGTGCGTGTGTGTGTGTGTGTGTAACAATACACATTAATAAGTATGCACTTAGTGGTTGAAGTGCGCACTAGGGGCCGGATTTCGCTATCGCGTTCAACTCTTAAAGGCGGAGCTTAAGGGTCCCCCAATTTTTTTCATTCCGGGGAATTGAAAAGAATGGAATTGCGGCAAATTTAATTCCCCGGAGTAGAATTGGAATGGAATGGAGGCACCCATTCCGCAACACTGGTTTAGACAGCTAGTCTAAGTGTCGTTTATCATATATTCCTCTTTTGCGCGTGAAACAGTACGCTTGAGTGGAGCCGCAATGAATTGATAATCTTCCCAATTTTGTGAACTCTGGTTACATATATGTCTCTTCCATGCCGATTTTCTTTTATAGTCCCCTGTGCACTCAGTATTTCACCATCTTTTAGGCGGGCACTTTTGGTTGACGTCGAAGCAAATAAAAATTCTGATGTGTTTTAGGAGATTCCTAAAACTGAGCAAACATTCATGCCGAGGTCTTCATTTCTGCCGCTGGACATTTTCTTAATATTAGAACGCTAGGAAACTTTAAACATTTTGTAACTAACCAATGTTTTCTCATTTTTTTCAAGGGATTTTACGAGACATACGATTTTAAAGTACACAGGAAGAGGCTCACTATTTTAAGCGAAATCAATTGCTATGGCTCACACCAATCTAGTCTCTGCTTCGCCTTCGCCTCCTTCCCGCCAGCTACCCGCGTACCCGTACCCCAGCGTCGTTCTTCGTCATCACAACAGACACTAAAGGGAATAGACAAAGCACAGAGAGAAAGAAAAAGAGAAAAAAAAGAGGAAGAAATAAAGAAGGAAATTCAGAGAAATTAGGAATGCCTTCCAGCTCCGCTGCACCAATAGTGGGAAGCTGCCTTCATTTTTTGGAAAATAACAAGCAAGTAAAGTATGCCTTAGTTTGGTAGCGCGCGTAGCACGCCTTAACGTGCACCTCGTGAATGAGCACATGTCATTTTTGACACCGTTATAATCCCACAATGTTCCCAGTCGCAGATAGGATAGTCCTTTGCCCCAGGACGCCAGAGTACTCATCATAAAACGTAATAGGACGCTGCAGAAGTTTTTGCTATTGCGATAGCTCTCATAGAGACATTCGATCCACATTTTGCCGACCCCCTAAGGTTCCGAGAGAGTCCACGAGCGATAACCTCCCCCCGCGCGTCATGTGTGCTATATTAAACGGACCGACAACTGATTTTTCTGGTCCCGTCTTTTACGGCGCGACTAAAAGCTCACCCTTCACAGTGTTGTAGCTGCAGTAGTTAATCCTAAAAGCACGCAGTTATTTTACAAGCAGTACTTTTTGATCTGAAAGGCTCTAAGCATGGACGTACCTTTCCGCCAGCAACGCTGAGAATTGGTAGCGATGCCGCCAGCCCTTCTGGCGATTTGTGAAAGCTATCGGTGTTCTGCTTTCGCAGGAGTTCCTGTAACTATGCTTAACCACCCTTACTTAGAGCTTTTCATCTATTTTTGAAAATAACAAGCTGTTACAATGAGATGATGTGACATTGTACACCTTCCCTGTACTTGTACCGCGATGTGTGCGCATGCGTCCAAGGTTGCTTGCGCCTGTGTGATGGCTAGCTTATCCCGGCCTCGTTACCCTCTCGATGCACGAGCCAAGCCAAGTAATCGAAAACATCACTGCGCATATGCGCGGCCGAGCCGAGTAGCAACGCGTGTCATTTCTGAGACGAAGTGTAGGTAGCAAAACTATGTCGCTCCGAAATTCTAGCGACCTGGAAACGGCGTCCATGGTTGCATGAGAACGCTGAAGAGTTGCTCAAGACGCGCTGACGAGCATGGGATCATTACGTCACGTGAAGGCAGCGCCTCTTTAATGTATACTACTCACGCAGGTCTGTATGTACATTTTTATGGAGTAATACCATTTGCACACAACAAAGCAGAAAACTGGGCGAGTTGGTAGGTATTCATCCTGACAGGATAGCGCGCACTTACTACGGGGACAGAGGGAGAAGAACACGACAACGCAAGCGCTAAATTTCAACTGAGGTTTAATCAAGGCAAAAACGGAAGAAAAGAAAATAACAGAGTCTCACGCATGCGTCACATCGCAGAAAAACATACCTAAACTATATGTCGCACATCACTACAAAGCCTAACAACATGGCGAGGTGATAACACATCTGTTGATCCTTGCCAGGCGCTAATCGGTGTGGCCAAGAAAAGATAGTTCTTTATCTCTTAGTGCCAATGACGTCTGGCTCGCACAAATATGTCCTTTTTTGATTTGGAAGGCCTCACAGATCTCCCTTGTAATCTTGTCCTTGTGACGGAATAAAACCGTAGTGCCTGTGAAATCCGCGGTGCACCCGTAGTCCCTGCAATGCATGCCGAGGTGTCTTGAAAATGCAGGGCCTTTAAGTGAGTTTCTATGTCCATTAAGGCGCAGATTCAGACATCTACCCGTCTGGCCAACGTAAACGCGCCCACATGATAACGGGTTGACATACACAACTCCCGAAGTGCAAGGCAGGTGTCTGTAGCTGTGGTCACTGCTTCATGCTTGACTGGCCCTAGAACCCGACTATATGTGTCTGCGCACCGCAGGGCGTGCGCCACGCACCTTGTGTTCCGCGGAAAACACCGTCTTCACCTCATGCCATGCTCCCACCTTTCTTAGACGATGTGACAACCCACGCACATAAGGTGTCACCGCGAACTTCACCTTATCTTTCTCTCTCGACTCCGTCGCGCCTAGCTGCTTCCCTGGCAACGATTTCTTTAGCTCCCGCAAAAGCCGGCTACATGCGAAAACCGTCGTCCGGTTCGGGTAGCCCGCCTTCCTAAGTTTGCTCAACTGAGCAATAACGCTTCCTTGATCATCTCAGGGCTGATCGCAGAGCAGCTATGGCTATGCCCTTCTTACCAACCTTAGAGTGGGCCGACCGGTAATCTAGCAAAGGCTTAACGCTCCTGGGACTATACTGCCAACAGGTATGACCTGAACCAATCCTAAAGGTTTTTAGAGAGCAAGGCATGAGATTGTCCTTAACTACAGAAACTGCTGCTAATGGTTCGATAAAATTTTTAGATGTTGATTGAGCTTTCTTTTGGTTCAGGTCAATGCGACGGACAATGTTTCTATCAGTGGAGTCATCTCAGTTCATGTACTGGGCAGTTTTCGGATGCTGGCCCTCACTGATAAGTATTGCAGCTGAGCATGTATATATGTTCGAAAAAGCTCTTGTAATGTCACCAGGTTCGTGGCCACACATCGTGAAGTGGTTAGGAGGATGGGACATGGACGGAAGAAGTTCACGAGTGATCTCTATGTTTCTTGCGTGTAAGTATATTACGTAGTGTACATGTGTTGCATATGTCATATGTACCCTATACGTATATTGTATATGTGACTCACTACTTCTCGTGGATCCGACGTGGGTGGTATTGCGGAGCTCCAGGTTGAAAAGCTCACGGAAAGAGCGTCAAGTCAGGGGCTAGGTGTACACTTGTGTGGATGTGTTGCAGATTGAGCGTCAGGTACGGCCGTTGCAGAGACGGGTTCTTTCGTGGTGTCTGCGACTGCAGAAGCGCAGGTTTGAGGAGAGGTAGAGGCTTTGGGGTAACTTAGGCATGAGGAAGTGGCAGCGGAAGGCACCACGCAATCCATTTTTATAAATACTGTGGCTAATGCATACACGATCAACTTCAACGCAGTCGTGCTCCACAAAGCACGTAAACTAATTTGTAAATTGTGTTGAATGTATCGCCTATTCAATCCCACTGTCTTGGGGAATAAAATATGTAGCGCAAGCAGAAAGGTTCCGAATTGAGCGAGTAAAAGAGCACAACTACAACGTAGACGTTGGCCACCTTGGGCTCCGCTGCAGGGATTGTGACTGGACACCAATATTTCCCGAAACAAAGGTTATGGCAAAAAGCCAACCTTATAGAAGTACAGAAGTAAATGAAGCTGCAGAAATAGAGCGAACTAGGAATAACTGTGTGAGCCTGCCATCTTCGAAGCCTTTACAATAAAGTATTCCTTATCACCTTATATCACCGGGTGTACATATCACCTTAGGTGATATGTACACCCGTGCTTGGAGCGCATGGCTGTAGTACACGTTTACGAGAGATATGGGCGCCAATCTTGTTACGCTTTTCCTGTCTATTTTTTGACTGTCATGGTATGTATGCGCCCACATGCGGAAAAATAATGTCAATTGTAAGTCAGCGCTGTTGTCGTCTTCCTCGTCCCATTCATATCTTCGGACAAATGTGAGCATTAAAAATGCTTCTTCAGAATTTCGTGCAACACATGTAAGGAAACACCATTTAGTATTGGCCATCGCCGAAGCGATGACGTCATTATTTATTCGTTTTGCTTCGTTTATTACAGGCATGAGCATCGAGTTAGCTTCCTTTCTCTTGCAAGCACTTCCGGTCGAGCACTTACTTCTGGTTTTCCGAATATTCAGAAACAGTCCCGTCAAGAATAAAACTCGTTCGAAGTCGTTGGTTCTGGTTTAAGTTACAAGTTATGTTGGATACATATGATATCGAAGCATAGGACTACTTGAGATGAGGGCCAATCAACTGTCAGTATAATGAATTAAAACAATTTATTGAGATCATTGAAAGAGCATATGGTTTTCTAATGAGCAGCTAGGGTTGTTGCAGCACCTGGCAGGAAGTTCTCAACCACGAGCTTCTTTCTGCGTGGCCTCGGAGATCTGCTAGGGCAGTGCGAAGAAAGTTAACACAAGGAATACACCAGGGCACGCGAATGCCGACGCGCGAGTGCCGCTACAAGAAAACTTAGTCAAGGCTTAGGATGGCCTCCAATTTTTATGGGTCCCGACGTATGACACATCACGTGGATGAGTGAGATATAGAAACAGACCATCTTAATTTTCTCTTTATTTATTTGGGGCACGAGCCCCGAGTGGCATGTACGGCGGAATGCCAGAACTCGTACCAGTTATCGCACTCATTGTCTCATCGTCGCTGGGAATTGCGGTGACTCGTATGGGTAACTACTTCTTCCAAGGAATGAAATCTTTAATTTATAAATGTGCGTAGACTAAACCATGTTACGTTTAGCTTTGAGACGTTTCTTGTTTACCAACGCGCGTTTGAATATCTTATTCTACAAAAGGAGTCTGCTCCTTCAACTACAGCAAATATGCGATATTGAAAGGCGGTTCTCACCTAAATAGACTGCGCGGCATAACTCCGGGCAGCAGGGTGAATGCGAAGAATGAAATTAAATTAAAAATACTAGTTATTTGCAACTCGTCGTCTTCTACAGACTTTTCAACAGCCTTTGAAAATAAGTATTGTTGTTTCCTTTCGTACAAAAACCAAATGTGCTTGTATAACTGAATCACCATCGCGATCTTGTGTTGATATTGTTTTGCGTCGTTTTGCCAAACTTAGTCATTGAAGGTTCCATTTGTTGCCCACTCTGCTTAGACTACGCGTTCGCAGTGTTCGATAAAGAAAAAATATATATATCGATATTTAAATACGCCTTTTCGTTCTTATTTTTAGAAACGAAAAAAGCCCAAATGTAATTTATTACCGTTGTAAAGGTGTTTATTTGACGGCGGAATTGACGGCGACGGTGCACAACGACGACAGTCACGACGGAGCGCAGACTCGCAGACTCTCACGAGCTCGAGGACGAGCGGCGTGCTCTCCGAGAAGAGACGAAGAGTGCGACCCACTAGAAGGCGCTCGAGAGGACGACCCATTAGAGCGTTCCAATGCTTCTCTACACCGTTAATTTTTACCAATGCAGCAGTGACTAACATGAGCATTCTTTTCTATTTTCTTTTGCACAGCTCGAGGCCCAAGGCACCTCCGTAAATATCAACTAGAATCGTTTACTTTCGCGCCTGAGTTTAGATTGAGAGAGAGAGAGAGAAGAGACATGTGGTCCGGAGTGACGACTACGAGTTGTTCAGACATCTAACCTCCGGCTAGTCCCATGTCGGGACGGGGAGGCCGAGCCTCTCCGCCCTCTCACGGTTGTCCAGCCAGGAGATGGACATCGTAGCTGGCGTTGTTGATAGCGGCAGCTCACCAGGATTCTTAACTGCAATCCTGCAAAGCAGGTCATCGCCAGAGCATGTGGTAACCTCTCCGCAGCCTGGGCATGTGCTAACCTCTCAATGAGCTAACCTCTCCGCAGGCTGGGCATGTTGGGTCATCTCCGCACGTATAGTGAACTTGCATTATATTTACCGTAGTTACCGGCTATTGGCGCGGTTTGAAATGGGGCTATGGGTTTTACGTCACACCGTACGGCAAGCGAAAGGTGGCGTTAAGCATGGGATAAGGACACGCCGGACGCCATAAAGGGAACAGTCAGAAATTTCGCCCGTGTGTTTTGCACGTGTGTGTATATACACACAGGAAATATTTTAAAAATTTTGGGTGTAGAGAAGTGTGAACCTCCCCCTGTTTAAGCCAGTGAACGCCATCTTGGTCGTTCCTTCCACCTGACCACGATCACCCCGTCAAAGATGGCTGACTCCTACAAGCGACGAAATATCTCGTGCACACACTTGCAGTAATGGTTATGCTTCAGGGAGAAACCGCGTGGCTAATCCTCAATATCAACAATTTCGATTCAAACAGGGATGCCTACTTAGAACGTAGAACAACTTTCAAGCGCTAGTTACGAATGTTACGTAATGACTTGACGCTAAACTGAACAGCTATACTTTCTTGGTTGTTTTTGATCTGTCACCTAGATTGTCTTCTTTTCCATTTATTTTACGTTTTAGCAAGAACTTGTCCGCAAGCGCTCAACAATAAGATCAGTTACTGAACGCAGAACACGACATCGTCACGCTGATTCTTTAACATCTTATTACACACAACTAACAGATTGAAGTACTCTTTCTTGTGTACATTTGCACACTGGTACAATTTACCTTACTCACAGCTGACTAGCTCCCATACTCTCGAATGTGAATGTCTTTGGCATTAGTGGTACACGTATGTTGTGATCTGTTATCGGTTGTCTTGAATGCAAATTTTGTTCTGTACACTTCAAGGGCATGCAGAGAGTACGGTGGCGTTATTCTTTTGATACGAGCCCGCCATGTTCTTGTTTCCCGTCTTATTGGTTTACGCTTTGTTGCTATGTTTTATTGACAGGTAGTTGATCATATTGTTCGCTGATATTCCTACGCGTTCTTTTGTTTGTGTCATAATTTTTAACAATATTGATTAAATCTTGCACCTACTTCTCGGGTCCTGTTATAAAACTGCGGAATTCTGCGTATAATTAAATTACGATGATGAAAACTGATTCCTTCGCAGTTGCTGTCCTCTCATTTAGCCGACTCTGACGGGTGTATTGAAGAAACGATAGCTCCGATAACGAAGAGGGGACGCGATGAAGACAGAAGCGTTATGGACTTGGATGAACTACCAACACAACAAAACTACTTAACTTCTGGCAGTCTCTGTGCTATGGCTTCTAAATGTTCAATTTAGATGACACCTATAATTTACGTGACTTCCAAGATTACTGGCACGATGTTGACTTCTTTCACTGCACAACAACGTGGCCTCGGCAGTTCCCGTCGCACCCCCCCCCCCCCCAAAAAGAAAAAAAAAACTCAGTGCAGCTCATTTACACCAACAACGGTCCTAGTATAGTTCTCGCGAAGCATTTCAGTTGAGGTAAGCGCATACTGCGTCCGAACGCAATATTCACTGTGACAGAGCAAACGCATGAATAATTTTAGAGTGGCAGTATTAGGTCAGGCTAAACTTGTTATGTTTAAGTCTGTGTCACACAATGACGTCCAGTTTTTGTTTGCAGACGCCGGAACGGACCAATCTACGGAAGTTTCCTGGAGCACACCGAAATCGACTTGTAAGTGATGTCTCTAAAGAGCTTCGTTTACAAGAAGCGTGAACACACCTCAATGCACACTCTTACATCTTCATGTCACGGCACCTACATTTCCTGGGAAAGGAAACCCAAACTGGTTGCAAGAAGCCTTGATAATGAATTATTTCCAGTGGTCCGCGGCCTTGTTAGCATTTTACTTTGGGACCTGTTAAGATCAAAGTGCTTCGTTTATCGTATAGGATGATACAGAAAATCTCCCTTTTCCGCAGTGCAGCGTAGCAGGCTAGAGCGCACTAGCTCAGGCCGACCTCTCTGCCTTCAAATAAAATTCTCTCTCCCTCTCTTATTTCAGTGTGCCTTTAACATTCTGAGCGAAAAGTAAAAAAAAAAAACACACCATGGAACATTTTCGTGCTATCTGTGCTCAAAGGTCTGAATGGTGTGATAGTCTAGTAAGATAGTCTATAGTCGGCTACAACCTACCAAAAAATATACGCCCCGCCTCCGGAACTGCGGCGCGCCTACCATGCATCCGAGTGAGACAGTCGTACTACGTGGTTTCCGTTGTTGCCATAAGCACTTTCTCGCTGCTACTGTAAATACTACACATATTAGTAAAAAGTTAGTCCTCCCTACCTAAAGTGACATGTTTCCCTGAGGAATGATGTCGGAATGTTTGCTGAAATTTCCCAGAGAGTCCAAGTTTTTCGAGCGAAGATGAGCGACACAAACATGTGTCTGTATGGCAAGATCACCGATACGAAATGCGCGAAATGTGCTTGACGTCACGAAAACGAACAAATGTGATTGGATAGGGTTTCTATGAAATTTATCCCTGGTTGGGACAGCGAAAGTTGTCGGCCGAGCTAGCATTTATTCTTAAATCGTAACCGACTATACGCTATCTTAATAGACTTTCTTAAAGCTTTGCTACGGTGTCATCAAACTTTAAATCTCTGATCCTTCAAGTTGTACAGCGCAGATGGAATCAGACAAAAGAAAGAAATATGACGACACACAAAGCTCGATTGAATAGTACACTCTTGGTCCTGGCTAAATGCTGGCTACATCCATGAAACTAGACGAGGAATGTCCGGTTTCCTGGCTATATCTGGCACTTCAAGCGGGACCTGAATAAGAGCGTAGTTTCATGCTTTGTGTATCGTCGTATTCTTCATTTTGTCTCATTCCCTTTGTGCTACACAACCTGAAGACACTACACCACAAGAACTAATTTGCACTATACTCGGGAACAGCTCATCTTGGCACTGGAGCGAACGCTACGGAGGCGGGGCTTCCGCACATTCGTGTTGCTCCGCAAGTAGTACGGTAGCTTGCGGCTGATTTCGGTTTGGCTCGCTCGCACCGTTAACGCGTTTAGAAAGTTATATTCACGAAAAATGTGAATGGGAGAAATATTTCGATTGTTCAGCGTACATATTAGTGTCATAGTACGAGTATATTTTTCTTAGAGAACCAAAGGGGCGAGTCTGCGGCCGCACACTGACCCACACACGTCACAGAGGCGACATTTACTTTGGAAAACACGACGTACAGAAAACATGGTGCTGTCTAAGAAATGGAAATTAAAGGAAGACATTCTTGTAAAGTGAACAATAATTATATTTTATCTACGACTTCCTGTAACTGTTTGAGTCTCATAATCAATAAAGCGGTATTTATTTCAGCAAGGAAAATGAGAAAATTTTTAATAAACTTAGGTACTGTTTTTTGGCGCGCTAGTAGACATGCATTTCGGCTCTGTAGCTTCCACAGTACTGTCAAGGAATGTTGTGCCCGAGTAGAGCTCTCTTATACAGTACAACTATGCATGAAAGTCCAAATCAGCTGACCCTTCTCGTTTTCCAACACTGAGACAGTTGTTGCTACTCTTTTGTTCCTCGCAGTACACCCCGTACCTCAGAGACCTGCGGCAGGTCACGTGGACGCCGCATGCAACAATGCATCTTCTTGTCTGGGCGAGGCCGTTTGCGTCGACGACGTCTGCCGGTGCGAAGGGTCGGACTTGAACGTCGTCGAAGGTATCTGCGTCGCTGTCGTCCCGCCGGACACGGAGGAACCGCTTTCGACGAACATCACGGCCACGCCGACGACGATGACTACATCAACGTGAGTATTCCGAAATAGGTGGTGTATAAGACACCGCCACCATGACGTGTTTCAAGCTTTCACTATTGTATCCTGAGCTCGCAGTACCCTAACATGTAGCTTTCGAGATAAAACAGCCACTGGGACTCGAGTTTGAATAACACCCCTTATGTCACTTCAAAGAGAGAGATCAAGCTGTGGCTTGAGAGCTCATATACATGCATCTGAATACAGACGAAGCGCGTCACTAAGCAAACTCCGAACAACTTTCGATTCAATGTGTACCCGCCGTGGTACCTTACCAGACTGTGTTGCCGCGATTCCGCGACTCAGCTCACGGGTGCGATTTCCGGCCTCTGCTTCCGCATTTCGATAGAGGCGAAATGCACGAACACCCATGAAGTTATATTTATGACGCAGTTAAAGAACCCCACGTGTTCAAAATGAATTTTGAGTGCCTCATAATTATATCGTGGATTTGCGACGTAAAACTAGAGATATTGTTATTATTGCGTGATAGCAGTTGTAAGAAAAGTCCAAATTTCCCTCGATGCTCGTGTAACTATGTTCGGAAAGTGCAATCAAAATTACGTAAACTGCGCAGAGCACGTAAGAAATTTCGAATAGACGTGAGTGTCTTATGCACTGATAGTAGCATGGCGTTGCCTGCATAGAGTTTAGGCGACGGCCACTAAACGAATAAAGATGTTTCCCGTAAGCGCTAAGCAACACATCTTAATGCAAAGATTTCGAGGCTATATGCATAGAGATTACTGTTGGATAGTTTGTTAGATTTATTGCCAATGTTAGATTGTTACTGTTACATTTTTCATTGCCAATGTATCGTTAATCATCAAATGTGAATTTCCTACAGCGATACATGAACAATTATATGGGGTAGGCTGTAAACGTGAGCAACCTACACTATATAATTGTTCACGTATACACGACTCGTTCTCAAGCTTGCTCTTGTGCAACTCGATGGAGTTATGCCTCTTGCTGCTGGTAAAGATGGCGCTAGCAGGTTTTACATTTTTGGCTCGGTATCGAGGTCTGAAGAATCCATCGCTTTCTAATCAACAATTTCTTCGGCGTAGGAGGGTCTCTCACGAAACCCGTTCGAACTCTGCCGCGATAGTTGGTGCGTATTTCGTAACGTCGCATACACACTCTCGACACCAGCACGCGTTGAGTGTGATTCCTACGGAAGCCACAGAGACATGTAGCTGTTGCACAGCTGGTAGGGGCGGGAAAAACAAATGCTTTCCAATTTCTTAACCGCCATCGTTCTACTCCTTCGATTCACCCCATTAGGCGCGCCGCACTGCTGAAATGAGGGCTTTGTTGCCCACGTTAACATTAACTCGAAATGGAGTCATCAGATGAGGCGTGAAATATGCCTTCGAACTTTTGCACGAGCTGAAGACACCGCTTTGCTTTCAACGATTATCGATACTTCACGGTGAGGTTCCTTGCCTCGATGTATACTTATCGAGGAGCAGCAGGGGGCGAGGCAAGCAACCTCCGATAAATATGCGCATTTGTAGTTAGGAAGTATGAAAACTGGGGCTGTGCTTCACTTCTAAAAAAGTCTGAAGCGCTAAGACGGCCTAATGACCCGGCATTCTACATTCCTGCAGCAGTAAATTGCGCGTTGCACAATGAAGTGAATTTAACGCCTAACTTGGGGGAGGTTATCTTTATGCGGAGGATCTTGCATGAGAGCTATTTATGAAGCGCAGCGATGGGTAACGCTCCGCGCGTTGAACAAGACTCATCTAGCTATACAATAGTGGAAGAGAGTGGAACTTAAATAAATACCTGAATACGTTGATAAGCAGTACCGTGTCTAAATTGGCATCGCATCTGCATTTTGGTGGAGACGAAATGCAGGAACTCTAAATCGATAACATTGCTCCGCGCATTGTATGTTCTACCCGCGAGTAAAAGTTCGCGAGCGTTGGCAAGGAACATGGCTAAAGCATAGATGAAACAAGCTGGCCATCTCCGTCACACGGAATGACATCAACCCGCGTGCGAGGCCTTTGGGTCCGGCGCACATGTCTATCCCCACATGGTTGCCTTTAGGGGAAGAAGGTGTAAATTTTTTTGCGTGTGTGTGCGTGCGTGTGTGTGTACCGCCCGTGCTGGAGGGCGACAAGCGATTTACGAAGGCCAGGAGCGTGCGCTTCGCTACAACAGGACCTACCGACGGACTGTAGTGATCGCTCGTTCGCTTCCCTGCTCGGTCACTAGAAGGGGAGCCCAACGGCGACCTTCAGCGTTTCGGCCGACGACGGCGAAGATGCGCGGCCACAGCTCCGCGCGCTCGAGCCAGAACAGGTAAAACAAGCCAGCCGATCAAGTGGAAACATCTAGCGATCGTCGGAGTGCGACTAACGAAGGAATGAAAGATGTGGGACTAGTGAAAACGCCTTCATTAATTCCGACAAGAATTATGCACCACGAAATAACGGCTGAGCTTTCGCCTTCTTGTTCTGCAAGAGTGTAACACCTGTCAAGCATTTTCGCCCTTGCCGCGGTAAATGTTCACAACCTATCCATTTGGTAAGCACATGGGACAATGGCGACTGAGGTCACTGCGGTGATCACGGAAGTTTAACGGCCGTCATTACTCGGGGTGAAGACCCCCTTGCCAACATACATGACTACGCGACTCCCCTACATAGATATCTACAGCAAAATTGTCTCGAAAGGGAGGTGGTGGCCATTTATCACTCGGGAAAACGTTCCTGTTTGTTCCTTGAAAGCTGCTCCTTTTGTACTATCACCGTCCGTAAGCTCACACCCGTATTCTTTGAGAATGGTTCCATCTATTCAGTAAGAGTGCTTAGAAAACTGTCGTTGCCCACAGGCGGCGTGTGGGTTCGCCAGTCTTCACAGAATTGTCCCGGCGCTATGTCCATGTTTTGATATGGAGCAAGTCATGTTGTTGGGCTATTCGGTTCATTGTTTCAAAAAAGGTTTGAACTGCGCGATAAAGACGGGATGACACCAGGAACACATACATACACAGAAGCGCAACTTCCAACTAACTTTATTGGCGGAAAGCAGGTGATTTAAAGGTTCTTCACAGTAACAAACATAAGTGCCCTAGTTAAAAGTGACACAGTTAAAAGTGACACATAAGTGACACAGTTAAAAACAACAACAACAACGGCGGCGCGTGCGCATCACATACGCGGGAGTCACCCTGGTAGGTCCATCTAAGAATTCCATTTCATCCCTTGATAATGATATCGAAGGAGAGCTGACACAGCTACCGCCCCTTTTTGCGATGAAAAACGCCTCAATGACTTCCCTTTTAGTTCTCGACTTATCCTTCGATAAGAGCTTTGTCTTTTCAAGATGAGGCAAACAGCTCTTGCTATCGCACCTCTTGTAATGCAGGGCGAGATTGCTGGCCGTGCCGGTGTGCAAGATCGATTGTGCTCCTGTGCACGCTTATTGACACATCGGCCGGTTTTGGCCTATGTAAGATCGACCGCACGAAAGGGGTATCTCGTAAATAACTGAAGTAACGTAGAGGACTGGGCGAGTTGGTATAGATTAACGTCGAAGCGAAGCGCGAGGAAAACAGGACACAGTAAAGAACACACAGGACAAGCGCCAACTGGGAACTGTAGTTTAATGGAAAGAAAAAAAATCCGCATCTTTTAGTTGACAATGACAACACCGATATGACATCACGTGAACGTCCTCGGAACACCAAAAAAGCAAAACCAAAACTGACTAAAACAGTCTGTAACCATTTGCGTAAAACCAGAAGACATGGGTTATCCACAGAACTACGAACCGAAGCTTATCCCACATGTTTTTTGAAGGTAAGCGTACTCCGCTTCTATTAAACGTTCGATGGGTGGCTAACACACGTATCGTTCTCCTGTTTTATCGAGGCAGCCTCAACCATTTCCCTTGCCTTCTGGTGCTTGTGAGTGAACAAGACCTGCGTCGCCTCAGAAAGCGGCGAACATCCATAACAACCTTTGCAGTGCATCGCGAAGTGTGTGTACGGTGTGCCTTTTAAGGAGCTCAGGTGCGCTCTGAGACGTACATTCAGGCAGCGCCCCGTCTATCCAATGCATGAAGCACCACATGAGAAGGGCACGCGGTACACCACCCCCGGCTGACACTCAGCAAACTTCTTCCGATGATTCACGCCACAGCCGTTTTTCGCTCTTGTTTCTTTTTCCTTCACTTTTTTGTCAATGGCTGCACACACCTTACCAACCCTGTTTTTAGCACGCGTACACCATATCTTGCCGCGACCTTTCTACAGCGAAAGCTGTTATGAGATCACAACAAGGGCCGTTTTTGGCGCCGTAGTTGTCCGCCGCCGCCGCCGCCGATGTCCGTAACCACTGTCGCGCGAAATAAAAAAAAAACGAAACAAGAAACAATATACGAGATGGAACGAGGTCCGAACCTGGGCCCTTTGCGTGGGAGCCCAGTATTCTACCTCGGGGCCATGTTGGTGCGTCAAACTGCGTTGCAAAAAGACCCTATACAGGCTTCATGCCGGGAAGCAACCACATTAACATAAGTAATGTAGTGTGGTAGATGAGTGAAATAACAACCAAGGCCTGAGACAACGCGAATTCTGTAACCAGGCGTCGCACAATAGGCTCTTTTAGCTGAGCGTCGCTTACGCTCAGCCCCTCGGAGATTTAGCGTCCCGAGAGATTGCAGGGAACTGCATAGATTTCGTGTTTTTCACGAGCGCGTTTTGCCGAGACGCGGTCAGCTTGGCTGCAAAACGACGGCGAAACCAAGTGGACGCACCTTCACGCTCCGGTCAGTTGGCTTCATGAGCGGAGCGAGAGATGCGTTCTACATATCGCCGGTCACACGATCGTTCTGCGCACGCGCATTGCAGTTCTTTCAACGTGTTTGTTACTTAACCGAGTCACGCGCCCCATAGAGTTTCCTACAATACTTACTAGAGGGTACTCTGGCACTAGTGTCTATGGGAGCTGCAACGCATGACGCTTCAGCCAGCATGGGAATGATGGGTAGTATACAAATTTGTCTAAACTTCGTTCTTTCGGCTCCGTTTGGCTCCGCGTCGGCTGCATCCGCTTTGTCGCAAAACGAAGTTCAGCAAAAGTCGGCAGTTACACTTCTCCACTTTAACTTTTTAGGCTCACCAAATCAAACCTAGTCACGAAGTTCACAACGGTCCATTCTTTTATCCGAAACGAACGCCAAAACACAGCAATAAACAAAGCCACAAGTACGTTTGAAGCCGCAAGCACGAAGACTAGGCAAATTTGTGTACTACCCATCATTCCCATGGTAGCTGAACGATCGCAGCGCCAGAGTCGCCTCTAGTTAATTTTAGGAAACTCTATGACGCACCCTACAGTTGCTTCTATGCGTTCGTGTGCATTCGCCGGTCTGACCGGAGCGGATCGTCAATGCCCATTCGAATTGCGACGCGAGTGGGTTGTTGAATGCTTCCAACCTATTACAAAGGGCTCTGCCATAATTCTTTATTGTCATCAGCCACAGCATCAACAAAGTGCATATAATGCCTTACAGGTGTTTAGCGGCTACCACGGTTCCCGGCAGAATGACAGAAAACTGCATGGTGGCTGTTTCCCTACTTCACAAAAATTATGATTTATAGCGTAGTGGGTTACTCCCAAGTGCATTTCTATTGGTTGACAAGGAAGTTCATAAGGCTCCCATGATACATTTCCTCAGGGTCTCAATAAAGTTAATTCCCTGTCTCTCTCTCTCTTTCTTTCTCACATTAACATATGTTACAAAGCGTGGTGGGAGAGCTAAATAATGACCGCGCGTCGCACAATACGAATTACGTAACTAGTGGAACGTTTAAAGCTTCCAACCCATTACAAAGGGCTCAGCCATAATTGTTCATCGTCATCGACTGTCGGATCAAAGTGCCGATAATGCCTTACAGGTGGTACCTCGCTACTCCACAGAGCAATCAATGTTGCCGTGGTGGGTGCTTCCCAACTTAACTAAAAATTATGATTTATGGAGTAGTTGGTACATTGCTGATTGGTGTATTCATGTGGGAGGTAGTGGCCATAGAGTTTCCTAAAATTAACTAGAGGGGACTCTGGCGCTGCGATCGTTCAGCTACCATGGGAATGATGAGTAGTACACAAATTTGCCTAGTCTTCGTGCTTGCGGCTTCAAACGCACTTGCGGCTTTGTTTATTGCTGTGTTTTGGCGTTCGTTTTGGATAAAAGAATGGACCGTTGGGAACTTCGTGACCACGTTTGATTTGGTGAGTCTAAAAAAGTTAAAGTGGTGAAGTAAAACTGCTGACTTTTGCTGAACTTTGTTTTGCGACAAAGCGGATGCAGCCGACGCGGAGCCAAACGGAGCCGAAAGAACGAAGTTTAGACAAATTTGTGTACTACCCATCATTCCCATGCTGGCTGAAGCGTCATACGTTGCAGCTCCCATAGACACTAGCGCCAGAGTTCCCTCTAGTAAGTATTGTAGGAAACTCTATGGTAGTGGCCAAGTACTACACCAGGGTGGCCAATCCTGCTCTGGTGAGGGAGTGCATTGCTGGCTGTGGTCGCCAGTGAGGCTGCACCCCAGGCCTTTTACACAATTCCATCATCACGCGGATTTTTTTTTTAATCCGGTTGGGAATTGTCCGGCACCGGGATTCGAACCACGGACCTCTTGCATGCGAAGCTGATGTTCTACCCACTACGCCATCGCTGCAACTATTGCAACGCATCGCTGCAAAAGTAATTGCTAACAGAATTAATACGACATTAGAGTTTAATCAACCAAGGGACCAGGCAGGATTTCGTACAGGCTTCTCAATAATAGACCATATTCATACTATCAATCAGGTGATAGAGAAGTGTGCAGAATACAACCAACCCCTATACATAGCCTTCATAGATTACGAGAAGGCATTTGATTCGGTGGAGACATCAGCAGTCATGTAAGCACTGCGGAATCAGGGCATCGACGAAGCCTACATAAACATAATGGAAGAAATCTACAGCGCATCCACAGCCACTATAGTCCTTCATAAAGAAAGCGACAGAATCCCAATAAAGAAGGGCGTACGACAGGGAGACACGATCTCTCCAATGCTATTCACCGCGTGTTTACAGGAGGTTTTCAGGGCCCTAGATTGGGAAGAATTAGGGATAAGAGTTAATGGAAAGTATCTCAGTAACCTGCGATTCGCTGATGACATTGCATTGATGAGTAACGCGGGAGACGAATTACAGCTCATGATTACTGAACTGGATACGGAAAGTAGAAGAGTAGGTCTGAAAATTAATATGCATAAAACTAAAGTAATGCGGAACAATCTTGGCAGAGAACAGCGCTTCGCGATAGGTGGCGAGACGCTGGAAGTTGTAAAGGAGTACGTCTACTTAGGACAGGTAGTAACCGCGGAGCCGAACCATGAGAGTGAAATAACTAGAAGAATAAGGATGGAATGGGGCTCATTCGGCAAGCATTATCAAATCATGAATGGTAGTCTACCACTGTCTCTCAAGAGGAAGGTATATAACAGCTGCATCTTACCGGTACTTACCTACGGAGCAGAAACCTGGAGACTTACAAAGAAGGTTCAACTTAAATTGAGGACGACGCAGCGAGCGACGGAAAGGAAAATGATAGATGTAACCTTAAGAGACAGGAAGAGAACAGAGTGGGTCAGGGAACAAACGGGGGTTAAGGATATCATAGTTGAAATTAAGAAGAAGAAATGGATATGGGCCGGCCACGTAGCACGTCGGCAGGATAACCGGTGGTCATTAAGGGTAACTGACTGGATTCCAAGAGAGGTCAAACGCGTGAGGGGAAGACAGAAAATTAGGTGGGTAGATGAGATTAAGAAGTTTGTAGGTATAACGTGGCAACAGAAAGCACAGGACCGGGTTGATTGACGGAACATGGGAGAGGCCTTTGCCCTGGAGTGGGCGTACACAGGCTGATGATGATGATGGTACATTGCTAGCGTACTTCTCTTAGCAGCCACAAGAGAGTTTATAACGAGCTCTAGAATTGCCGCTCTTCCAGCTTTCGCTGTGACTGTGGCGCGCTTTTCGCGCAGGCCTGGTGTTTTTTTTAGAAAGAATCAGAATCTTGTATCGCATCGGCTGACGACTGGGGAGACGAATGCAGGATGCGTGCAGATAACAGAAGCAAAGAGCTTCTTTTAGAAGAAACATAGATGACAGAAAATTTGGTTTTATCACCCTGGGTCTCTCTGTTGCAGTGACTCGCCTCATGTCGCATCGAACGACGCCTTATAGCGGAGCATCTTACAGCGGAATTTAAACCGGTGATGGTGGTGGTGGTGTGCGGCGTGACCACCCTTACTGCGCATGCGCATACCCTCTCCACACGCCTCATCACCACTCACCCAGCACTCCTCCTCTCCTCTTCTCTCTCTCTCCTTCCCCCTCTCTACTTTCCCTCTCCCCTCTTCACTTCCTCTCTCCCCTCTCCACTCTCCTTCTGAAACGAGGGCTAGACATGCCGAAATTCTCTCCTGCGCAACGCCGCGATGAGCGCCAGCGCTTACGTGTCCCCTCCCCCTCTTCTCCTACGCTGCCCCCTCTCGCGCGCCTGTCGAGCGCGTTCCCCGCTCGCCCTGTGAGAATTAACGGCCAGGCTAGAGGGAAGACAAGACGTGCGTAGCGTTCCTCTTCGCGTTCCACGACGCGAGGTCGGTAGCATGCCCAACGAACGCCAACGGAACGCGATCGTGCAAGTGCTCCGGCTTCGCATCGCCTCATGGTCCCCTTTAGCGGGAAATGGTGTAATTTTTTAACCGTTGTGACACTCCGTGCAAATATGGAATGACTACAAGCTTGTCGGTCACCTGCTGTTGCTCAATGACATGCGTACCACCAGCCAGCTTTCCGCCATTTTCCGCAAAATTCTGCTCGACGCTGAAATTAGAACTTCATCCGAAAACCCGGCTTCACGCAGCCGGTTCACCTGCCTAGCGAAACTGCACTCTACTTGGTGAAAGCATGATTTAGTGACAGCCGCGTATAGACAATTACTAGATATACCACTTTTTACCAAACGCGAATGAGCCGACGAAAACTGCCACAGCGATTTTCTTCTTCTGGGCGAATAAATCGAACACATGATCTGGAGCGAAGGTTCAACCCAAATCTAAAAACTGAAGAAAATTGTTCTGAGGGACCTCACATGTGAACTTCAAACCAAGACCCCCTTCTTTAAAAACCTTCAGATAATCTATCATGACCATGTGGGGTGAAGTTCACGGCAGGCCACAAGAAATCGTCCACATAACGGAAAATTTTTAGATCCTCCCCTTCCAGATCATGATGTATCAACCTGCCCACGTGGCTCAAAAAGATGTCGCTTAGAGTAAGAGCAACCTTCGAGCTGATGCATGTGAGTGATTTTTGGGCGTACACATCCCTGTCCTAGGCAACAGCTGTAGATTTTAAGTAAAAGGTCAAGGGTTCTATAAACCCTTCAACAGACAGAGAGATGGAATTAATGAGGGCAACCGGGTCATTAAAAACAGTAGTACACTCCTTTACGATCGGCAAGAGGTGATGATGAGGGAGGGAATAAAACAAATCCTCGACATCTATGCTAAACCCCCCAGAGCGTGCAGTATTCTCCGCCCTCAAATAACGAACTACCTAATCCGATTTTAGAATCCTAAAAGGGTCCTCAAGATTTAGCGAAGCCAAGTATTTTTGCAGAAAGCCGGAGACCTCATTCTGCCAATTGCCATGCTCAGACACAATAATCATGAAAGAAATTTCCAGTTTATGTGTTTTGGCAGAAAAGAACACATTCAACACATCGTTCTTAGAAGCACAGAGGCGGCCAGGCGATCAAAATCAAGGTTCTTCAACATCGCAACAGCCTTCTTTTTAACGGCTACTGTATTATCAGACACCTTTACAAAACGTTTTTCCACAGTATTTGAAGCCTTAATTGCAAACATGCCTTGCGGCATATACACAAAAAAACCTCTTTATCCGAAACAACTAGCCGAAGGCCCCGCCGTTACGCAAAAGTTCGCGAGAGAGCCCAAACGCTGTTTGGAGCTCCTACCTGTTTTTGCTCTAGCTACAGCACTGTCGAACTTCGTCTTTCGTCAGCCTGTCAGACACAGAGCGAGACAGGACCAACATTTCCGGGGCGCTGAGTGAAGTCTCAGTGCATTGTTTGGGTCCGAGCTGGAGGACACGCCGGTGCTTCTCGGGCAGGTCACTGGCTCTCAGAAGAGTCAGCTCCCCTTCTTTTTGGCGGTTCTTTCTCTTTAGGGGCAGGGTCAACCGAAGGGTGTTCCACAGAAACTTGGAGACTTGGTCCACTTGCTTGCACCATTCACCATAGTCACTCACCGAAGCTTTTCGCTGCGCTTCGATGGCACAAGTGCGAAAGCAACTTGAAGAATGTTGCTTGGCGCCACCACTCAGCGGACAAGAGGAGACATAGACTTCTAGTATCCCCTGGAGTAGGGTGCAGCCACCCAAGCAGTCTGGAAGTTCAAGGGACTGGTCGAATGCCGTGTGTGTCAACTAGCCGAGCGCTCTCGCCAAACACAAACCGCCACACAAACACAAACCGTCACCCGGTATGTTTACGTTGCACAGGATCGAGTTCACAAATGGCGAGAATCATGCAGTCTGGCTCATCGTACATTTGACTCACGGTACTCATGGATCGCCGGTGAATGTCCAAAAGGGCAGTGAGCAATAATCAGAACACTTTGATTTGTTCGGTGCGCACTACTTAAAGAGCGACGAGACCTTCTGGCCGCCGTTGGCGGTGGTCTGGCCGCGGGTTGGGCAGCTTAACTGATACCTTCGAAATCGCCGTTGTCGCCGTCGGTGATAGAACGAACGCTGATGTTGTTGGAGACCTGGATAGATAAACAGTCACTCTGGCTTCCTTAAAAGGTTCTTCAAGGTGCATCTGGAAATAACTGGAAAGGCATGTCCAGAAATTTTGGACATTGCCCCTTCAGCTTTTTCTGGAGCTTCACTGCAGTACACCACCGTTACTGAATGGGTGGTGTTTTAAAAACACTATATGTCAATATATCCGCCGAATTTCAAGAACACTGATATAGTATTCTATATCATATTGCACCTTAATCCGCCATTTTGTATTAATCTACACCTTAATCTGTACATCAATCCACCTTCATTCATCATCTCTATACCCCTTGACACATTAATCCACTTTAATCCACTCTGACTCACTTCAAATAACATTGCTTTAGTACTCCATATCGCTTTGCACCTTAATCCAGCTTTTTTAACACGAAAGTGTTTTATGCCGGGGTCCACCAAGACTTCAGTGACGTATTTCCGTCACGGAAATGACGTCGAAAAAATATACACGATCAGATGGCAAAGAAAAAAAGTTCCATCAACGGTCATCGAACCCACGACCGCGCGATCAGCAACAACAAATGCCCGGCACGCTATCCACTGCGCCACGATCACAGACTGCAGAGGCTTTACAAACGCGCCTTTTAGATCTACCACTCTCCCGGTCGGCGGGGTGGTGTTGCCCTCTGGGAACGGTAAGGTAAAGAGATTCGTCATTACTGTGGCCTCCGCGACTAGCAAATGCAACGCGTTACACGTCCGTCCCATTCGGCGCGTTTTCAATAGAAGGTCAAGTTTGTCAATGAATTAACACACCGCAAGGTGGTGACCATAGCGCTAGAGTCGTAAAAGCGTCGGCCTCGCTCATTCATCACGCTAATCCAAACCAAAAAATCACAGCATATCCACGGAGTGAATGATGATGAGTGGGCGAAGCTGCGGAGGTTCATCGATAAACCGTGAATCTTCCGTGAATTCTGCCCAGTACATCATCACCGACGTGAGATCGGGCGCGTTTATACTAAAGGTTCGATGAGATATGACGACTTGCAGCTCACTTTAATTTTACATGTACGCTGTGAATTTTCATTGTTTAGAAAACCATTGCTTTAGAAAACATCTGGCGTCTTTCGTTAAGCAGCTGGCGTCTCTTTTCGTTTTGCTTTAGAAACATCTGGCGTTCTTTCGTTTTGCTTTTACAAAACATCTGGCGTCTTTCGTTGGTTGATTTCATCAATCAACGGCGTTTTGAACAAAATTTTTATTGTTTAATCACGCACAGGAGAATCTCACCAGGCACTACCTTGGAGGTAAACAATGGCTGCTAATGGGAATGAGAGACAGAAGAAGTCGGCTTTAGCTAACACTTACACTTCTACTTCTACTAACGTTCCTACTGGAACATGCCAATGGCTGCTAATGGGGAATGAGAGAGAGAAGAATTCGGCTTTAGTAACGCGCACGCTGCGAATTTTTTATTGTTCAACAACGCACAGGAAAAATCTCCCACCGGCACCACGTGAGGGTCAAGCCTGTAAGGACTGGTTACGCACTACGACTACTACGACCTACGACTACGAGGGACGAACGGGTTGCCGCCTTAAAGGAGCTTCGCCCTAAAAAAAGCCGGCAGATCCCACGCATTGTGGGAATCGATGTAATGCGAAGCAGCCAGCAAAGAGCTGCATACATCGTCTTGTATGTCATTGAGGAAAATGCGTGTCATGGTTTTCATGTTAACTCCGATTATTTATGTTCGTCACACAGTAACGTCGCGCAATACCAACGTCGGGGTCGATCAAGATAGAGAAACGGCCACCAGCGCCCCATGAGCGTGGCACGCAAGTCATGCTGTATATGACATACGTGTCATGACTTTCATGTTAACTCGTGTTATTTATGTTCCTCACACGGTCACGTCGCAAGATACCAATTTTGGTGTATATCAAGCTAGCGAAACGGCCGCCAGCGCCCCATGAGCGCGGAACGTAAGTCATGCTGTGCATGACATGCGAGTCATGATTGTCATATTAACTCGTGTTTTTATGTTCCTCACACGGTCACGTCACAAGATACCAATTTTGGTGTATATAAATCTAGCGAAACCGCTGCCAGCGCCCCATGAGCATGGCACGTAAGTCATGCTGTACATGACATGCGTGTCATGATTGTCATGTTAACTCGGGTTTTTATGTTCGTCACACTGTCACGTCGCGCAATACCAATTTCGTGGTAGATCAAGCTAGCGAAACGGCCGCCAGCGCTCCATGAGCGTGGCACGAAAGTCATGCTGTACATGACATGCGTGTCATGATTTTCATGTTAACTGGAGTTTTTATGTTCGTCACACAGTCACGTCACGCAGTACCAATTTAGGGGTAGATCAAGCTAGCGAAACGGCCGCCAGCGCTCCATGAGCGTGGCACGGAAGTCATGCTGTACATGACATGCGTGTCATGATTTTCATGTTAACTCGAGTTTTTATGTTCGTCACACAGTCACGTCACGCAGTACCAATTTAGGGGTAGTAAGCTAGCGAAACTGCCGCCAGCGCCCCATGAGCGTGGCACGTAAGTCATGCTGTACATGACATGCGTGTCATGATTTTTATGTTAACTCGTGTTATTTATGTTCGTTACACAGTCACGTCACAAGATACCAACTTTGGTGTATATAAATCTAGCGAAACCGCCGCCAGCGCCCCATGAGCTTGGCACGTAAGTCATGCTGTTCATGACATGCGAGTCATGATTGTCATATTAACTCGTGTTTTTATGTTCCTCACACGGTCACGTCACAAGATACCAATTTGGGTGTATATAAATCTAGCGAAACCGCCGCCAGCGCCCCATGAGCGTGGCACGTAAGTGATGCTGTACATGACATGCGTGTCATGATTTTCATGTTAACTCGTGTTATTTATGTTCTTTACACAGTCACGTCACGCAGTACCAATTTAGGGGTAGGTCAAGCTAGCGAAACTGTCGCCAGCGCCCCATGAGCGTGGCACGTAAGTCATGCTTTACATGACATACGTGTCATGATTGTCATGTTAACTCGGGTTTTTATGTTCGTCACACTGTCACGTCGCGCAATACCAATTTCGTGGTAGATCAAGCTAGCGAAACGGCCGCCAGCGCTCCATGAGCGTGGCACGGAAGTCATGCTGTACATGACATGCGTGTCATGATTTTCATGTTAACTCGAGTTTTTATGTTCGTCACACAGTCACGTCACGCAATACCAATTTCGGGGTAAATCAAGCTAGCGAAACTGCCGCCAGCGCTCCATGAGCGTGGCACGTAAGTCATGCTGTACATGTCATGCGTGTCATGATTTTCATGTTAACTCGTGTTATTTATGTTCATTACACAGTCACGTCACAAGATACCAATTTTGGTGTATATCAAGCTAGCGAAACGGCCGCCAGCGCACCATGAGCGTGGTACGTAAGTCATGCTGTGCATGACATGCGTGTCATGATTTTCATGTTATGACTTGTCATTTATGTTCGTCATACAGTCATGTTACGCCATACCAATTTTGATGCACATTCGATGAACCAAGCGACCAGGAGAGCACAAAGTCGTAGGCGGCTAGATAGATAGATAGATAGATAGATAGATAGATAGATAGATAGATAGATAGATAGATAGATAGATAGATAGATAGATAGATAGATAGATAGATAGATAGATAGATAGATAGATAGATAGATAGATAGATAGATAGATAGATAGATAGATAGATAGATAGATAGATAGATAGATAGATAGATAGATAGATAGATAGATAGATAGATAGATACGCTCAAAGTCGCAGAAGTTCGCTAAGAAATGCTTCGCATTTAAAATAGCTCTGCGACGCGCGCCTGTCTCACCTGGCTGTAACACCGCGTTCCCCGCTCACACGCTCGCCGCGAGAAAAATCGGGGCCGGACTACCGGGGCGGCACGACACGCTTTGCGCTTCCATCTAGTCCAGCCGTGGTGTTCAATCACATTCTAACATGCCGCGGGATGGCGACCAAGTTCTGCGTTCAATATGCGACGCTCTTTTGTCTATCACGCATCGTTCTCTGATTACGCTTTCACGTTAACAACTACAGCTACCACAAGGGTTTGTTTAATCCCTTAGCATGGATGTTATTCGTCTGGATGGAGATGTACCAACATTCATCAAAGTGGGTATATCCACGTTAAACGGTGCTATAGCTGCCAGACATCAATATACATTGTTCAAACTCCCTTATATGAATGTACAGTAAGCATTCAGTTACTTCTGTAAGGGCACGCTTTACTTTCGTGTTATTCCGATTCCTATGACGGAGGGATCAACCATGTTTTGTAATATTCTACACCGTTTGTATTAATAACCTTATTCGTACCCCAATCCTTAAAAAAATTCACCTAAATTTTAATAAAATTTAAATGTATTAATGTACACCTTAATTCGTACGCCAATCTGCTTTAATCCATCATCTCTATACCCCTTCTCACTATAATTCATCTTCATCCACTCTGACTCACTTCAAATAACATTTCTATAGTACTCCAGATGGTATCGCGCCTTAATGCAGCTTTTTTCTAATAATGTACACCTTATTCCGCCTTATTACCTTTCTGTGTTTATGTACACCCTAATCCGTATGCCAATCCGCCTTAATCCATCATCTCTATTCTCCTTCAAACTTTAATCCACATTAATCCGCTCTGACTCACTTCAAATAATATTGATATAGTACTCTGTCGCATAGCGCACCTTATTCCACCATTTTAAAATTAATCAACACCTTAATCGGTACACCAGTAGACCTTAATCCATCATCTCTACACCCCCTCACACTTTAATCTACATTAATCCGCTCTGACTCACTTAAAAACATTGATATATTACTCCATATCGTATCGCACCTTAATCCACCTTAAAATTATCAACACCTTAATCCGTACTTCAAGCCACCTTAATCCGTCATCTCTATACCTCTTCAAACTTTTTTCCACTTCATTCTGCTCTGACTCACTTCAAATAACATTGATATAGTATTCCATATCATATCGCACCTTAATACACCTTTTTGTATTATTCTACACCTTAATCCGTACACCAATTCACCTTAATCCATCATCTCTATACCCCTTGACACATTATTCCACTTTAATCCACTCTGATTCACTTCAAATACCATTGATATAGTACTCCATATCGTATCGCACCTTAATCTACCTTTTCTGTATTCATCTACACCTCAATCCGCACCCCAATCCACCTTAATCCATCATCTCTATACCCCTTTACACTTTAATCCACCTTAATCCACTCTGACTCACATCAAATATCATTGTTATAGTACCCCATTTCGTATCGCACCTTAATTCAGCTTATTTGTAATAATCTAAGCCTTAATCCGCCTTAATCCACCTTTTTGTATTAATCTACACCTTAATTCGCACCCCAATCCACCTTAGTCCATCATCTTTATACCCCTTCACACTTTAATTCACCTTAAGCGACTCTGTTACACTTCAAATAACATTTGGGGTGTATGTCATGCTGCTTCACATCTTAATTAACGTTATTCCAATCGCTTTATACGACTTTACGCATTAATCCGTACGTAAATCCACTTTAGACCACTGTCGTTCACTTCAATTAAGTTTTATGTACTACCTCATACTGCTCCATACCTTGATCCACCTTGATCCATCCTCTCTATACCACTCTGCGCATTACTCTGCACCTTAATCTGCCTTAAGCCACTGCGATTCACTTCACTTGTCATTGATGAACTTCTCCACACTGCCCCACACCTTAATCCTGCCTAATCCACTTGTCTCTATTACATTAAGCCGTAATGCTTGCCCCATCCACTCTAAGCCGTAATATATTTCACTTCAATTAACGGTGATGTACTATACATGCTGCGCTACAGCTTAATCCATCTTCTCTATGCTCCCCTACGCATTTAATCCTCACCCTAATCTACTTGAAGCCACAGCGATTCAGACACATAGAGGCACGCGTGCGCATGTGCGCGCAATAACCTTTTGCACACACAAGTAAAAGCATATGCACTTGGATGGAATCTTAGTTACGCGTATGGACGTACAAAGACAACGTAATGCGCCATGAGAAAAACCAACGAGCACGCGCACACACATCTTGCACCCGCGTAATCACTTCGTCGCTCTCTCTCTCTCTCTCTTCGACCTCCTAAAATCTTTCACCTTCACACAAAAGCACGACAACACATGTTCTGTCATTGCAATACCAACGCGAACCATTTTCTATCGTTTTGCAGTTCCACCTTCACACATTCCAATTCAGTTTGCCCTCCCGGGGAAGATGTTTAACTAGAACCCCCTGGAGTGTGGCTTCACTGCATAGTCTCAAAAGATGTCACTGTAACTGTGAAACGGCATAACGATCAAGTTCCGTTTCTACGCATGTCATTCAAAGACAGCCCTCTATAATCGGTGTTGGTTGAAACTTCTTGAAATTCGGCGAAGCTCCAGAAAAACCTGAAAGGGCAATGTCCGAAATTTCGGGGTGTGTGTCTTTTCTGGATGCTAGTACCCGAGTCTCTACGAGCAAGCAGGCGGCGCACAATGAAAACCGATTTCTTCTTCGTAGTTACCGAGAAGTAATCGTCGTCGTCACTGGTGCTTTCGGTTTCGTGGTGTCACTCGTGCGTTTGTAAATGACAGTATGGAGTGATTCCTGAACTTCATGGACATTCACTTCATTCCACTCATGAACAGAGATGATTGTTCCGTTCACCTGATACCACATGTCACTGTGAAGGTTAAGGGCGAAACTCCTATTGAATCCCTGTGATGGGGCCTGGAGCGTGTCATTTGTGAAAATAGCCACCAAATAAAATTGGCTATAGCTGTCCACTGCTGATCTGTCTCGCACATACAACACCGTGTTGAGGCGTATACGGTCTTTCAAGACACGATGAAGGTCGGATCGCGTCATCTTTAAAACGAGGTAAGTTGGGAGACAGCTAACCATGCGAAAAAATTCGTATGGGCCGTAACACCCTGCATCGCACTGATTTGAAGGAGGCAGTGTCTGCACTTCTTGCACATTCATCATGTTGTAATTGAAAATGCACTGTACGTCGATATTTAGACGCTCGTCATCTTGCCGTTCAGGCATAGACAGGTCTACTGTCATGCCCACGATGGAGGTGGCTATAATCTGTGTGCAACGCGGACAGCGTGATACACGCGTATCGACCGCCACAAAATTCATGTCAGCGAATGAGACGTTGGTCTCGTTATACCTCTGCCAGTCGCTTTTCCCTTTGCCGAAGCCAAACGCGATGGCATGTCGAAAGGCTATGGAGAGGGTGTAGTGACAGATCTGAAACATTTTTGTAGGCACATGAGGTAGCCTCTGGGGAGTTGTGTTGGTGGCCGAAGCAATCACTTCCATCATACTTTTTAGGAAAACGTAGGGGCTCCTTCCTACTTGAGTCAAGGGACTGTGGTGGATGAGATCGGGCAGGTAGATGCTGAGGATGTTCGCTGCCTCCTGGAAACGCTGCTCACCGAAGGTGGGTTCGTCCGGGTCCACGGCGATGAGAAAGCTGCTGAACTCTCTTGCCGGTGAGGCTGCCAATCTCACATGATGTTGTTCTACCCACTCATCAAGAAGTTCCCTGAACAGAGGCATCTTGGAGATCGCGAATAAGGTCGACGTGAAGAACGTTGTCGCTCGGTTGCCTCCCCACACAAGAGCCATGATTCTTGTTTCGCACGACTCGGTTAGCTGGTAAGTGTCTTTTGCTTCAGGTCATGTGCATCATCTGTTAGATGCTTGCCATTGACGCTGACGGCTATCCCCTGACTTTAAGAAGATGGCGTCAAAAATATCGTACGCACGCCGGCTGTAAGGCACTCGGATGTAAGGCCGCGGTACATGACGGCGGACCTCCCGATGGCTGCCAATGCTCGTAGAAAAGCGCTGGGGATGTCGTCGTTGACACTATGAAAATTTAAACCTCATCTTCCTTTTCTTCTTCACCTCAGTAATGCTGGCTAATATCCAACGGCGGAGATTGACCAGCAAAATTAGGTTGATAATTCGATTAGGCCCATAAGGTTAAGATTACGGGGCTGGTAGAGTGAAATAATGTAAGCTTTAATTGGGAATGATCAATAATATGTGACGTAAGCAGGCATGCAGGGATGGCTGGTAGAAGCCGACGATGAAGAAGAGCGCGTGCAATGGAATAAAAGTATGGCGTATGAGCCACGGCACGTCTCTCATTCATAGCGTCACAAATATATATGTAAAAGCGACTGAATTTAGCAACATATTCTTTTTCACTCTATGAGAAATTTCACAGTATCGAAGCTAACATCATTCTGGATATGCCACAGAGTAGACGCCCTAAACGAAAAAATAAGGTGGCTGTACACTAGTGATGCCAAGCCTGAGGAAATGCGGAGCTGGGCGGCTTTCTTTATTTGTCTTGATTTTTATTTTATTTCTTCATCTCTTCCTTTCTTTTTCTCTCTTCGTTTTTTTCTATGTGCTTTTCGTGTCTGTTTATTTGTATTTCCTTCCATCCATCCATCCATCCATCCATCCATCCATCCATCCATCCATCCATCCATCCATCCATCCATCCGTCCGTCCGTCCGTCCGTCCGTCCGTCCGTCCGTCCATCCATCCGTCCATCCATCCATCCATCCATCCATCCATCCATCCATCCATCCATCCATCCATCCATACACCCATCCATCCATCCATCCATACATACATACATACATCTATCCATCCATCCATCTATCTATCTATCTATCTATCTATCTATCTATCTATCTATCTATCTATCTATCTATCTATCTATCTATCTATCTATCTATCTATCTATCTATCTATCTATCTATCTATCTATCTATCTATCTATCTATCTATCTATCTATCTATCTATCTATCTATCTATCTATCTATCTATCTATCTATCTATCTGTTTTTTCTCTTTCTCGCTCTTTCTATCTTTCTTTCATTCTCTCTATTTCTCGCTTCCACTTTCATTCTCTTTCTGTCTTTCTTCTCTTTCTTTCCCTTTCCGCTTCCTTTCTCTCTATTTCTCTCTTTCTTTCTACGCCATGCTTTAATGCCTCCTCCTTTCCCTCCTGCTCATCCTCACTTCGATGTCCCCCCCCCCCCCTATTTTGCCATACTATACTAGACAAGGCTATGCGCTGCTAGCCTGCCTGGATAGATGAGTTGTTACGACGCCCGCCTTCGGATCGTTAGTACGCGGGTTCGAATCCCGCCTCTCCAAAAACTTCTGTCTTTCTTTCTCTGTCTGCATTCGTTCTGCCGCCCATCTGAGTTATTGCATCCAACACCGAAGAGATCGGCGGACTTGTTGTGGCATCGAAGGATAAGAGGACGAAGAGAGCGCGTGCCGGTACAAATCGGCGCACAGCTTTCGGGAACGAAGAAGATTAAGAGGACAGAGAGAGCGCGTGCTAGTCACTGTTTCCTGATGACCGTTCCATCCATTAGGTTCCTCGACTCCGTATTTTAGGCTTGCACATTCAACCTGATGGCAGGGCCTCGCACACTATAGGCTTTCTGACTAAGCAGATTGAAGAACAAGAGGACGAATACTTTTATGTGGTGCGAGCGCGCACCCAATATGCTACAGTTAGCTATGCTATATGTGCTTTTGTCTGCGTTAATATCAACATGAAGGCCCACGAAGAACAAGAGGAAGACGAATTCTTCTTGGCGCAAGCGCGCGCTCAATATGCTATAGTTTGCTACGCTATATGTGGGTTTGCCTACGTTAGTATTATCATCAAGGCGCTCGAAGAACGAGAAAAAGAGGTCTTCTCCTTGGCGCGAGCGCGCGCTCAGACGGGGATGTTATATGTGGTTTGCCTGCATTACACCAAGCGACGACGGCAGCCTACGATCGCATCCTACGACAGCGTGGCCCCATAAAGTGCTCCGTACCTAAAAAATACGTGGTTCAATTAAATCCAGGCCTAGCTTTGGAAGAGGTGGCACTCTAGTCGGTGATAGCGTAAGAATAAAAACTAAAGTGTACCGCTATCGATCAGCAAAATGCGCATAAATCACGGCCAGTCGTATCTATGACGTAACGCTTAAGAAGTGTTAGCTATTTTTATTAGCGGGTAACTAGCGCCCCCGATCGTGTGCGCCATGGCTTCACGGAGAGCTTCAGGGATCCACTTGGCACCTTCAACAAAGTTACTTCGCACTATCAACTGTCAAGGCGGCGATACCCCCTCCCGCATACCAAGCTTACTAGGCCGCAGTCGTCGGTTCTCCGGATGCTACAGGCAGGTTCCTTCCCGTCTCGCAGCATGTTTAGCCACTTTGCTGAAGGCATAAATCCAGGATGCCCTTGCTGTGGGGCGGATAATTGCACACTCGCTCATATGCTCTGGCAGTGCCCGGCGTTACGTAGCGCAAAGTTCAGCACAGAAGAGGACTGGGAGAGGGCTCTTAAAAGCCGCGAGCTCTCAGTCCAGCTGTCGGCAGTCCAGGAGGCCTGCGAACGGGCGGAGGGCCATGGTCTTCCAGTACCGGCGTGGACGCGGCCAGCAATTGCGGCGGATCCCCCTTCGGGGGTTGTCTGATCGGGGTTCTCCAGGACCAAATAAAGTTCATTTCATCATCATCATGGTCAGCGGTGTGGCTTGAGACTAGCCTGGTGGTGGGATTGCCTCGAGAGAGTGTTCGCGTTCTTGTGACGGTGTGGTTGTGCGTATGCGAGCGCGAGAGACCGTGAATGTGAGTTTGACGGACGCTATGTGTGTCCCCCCGTGTGACGAACTTCAGTACGTGTGTTCCTACGTGTGAACATTTCCTTTTTTCAAGTTATTAAAATCATTTTTATTTTACCAAGCCATCGTGTGATTTGTGAGTCCCGTATTTCCAACATCTGAGAAGTGGGATTACAAGGCCTAACGAACTGAGCGGCACCATGAACAACAAGGACGTTCGGAGCGAAGACGCCCGAGCCGGCAGCGACAACGAGAGTGGTGCTACTGGTGAGACTGTGCGTGAGGCGGATTCTCCCGTGGGTGCCGACCAAAGTGATGGTTTTACCGTGTGCGAACTGTTTAACGCTCTTATGGAAAAGGACCGCGTCTTAACGGCGTTGATCGAGAGCTTGGCTCCGTCAGCGACGCCACAGCCCGTGTACGCGGGAACGCCCGGGGGAATCGCTGCGTTCCAGGTAATGCCCGACCTCAGCAACAACATAAGGAGCTTCGACGGTTGCGAGGACGCACCCTCAGCAAGGGATTGGATTGACAATCTCCGTACAACTGCGACGCTACACAGCTGGCCTGAGTCTTTCATGCTTAAGACCGCCAAGTCCCGCTTGACCGGACCGGCAAGATACTGGCTGCGTTCGAGGATGTCCGAAATCAAAACTTGGACGGATTTTGAAGAGGGTTTTCGGCGTACCTTTGTGAGCCAGACGCGCGCGGCGGAACGCTGGCGCAAAATGCACGAGCGCGTGCAACAGCGCAACGGAAGATCAGTGGTCTATTTCCACGCCAAGGTGCGGTTGTGCAACGAGGCGAACTTGGATTTCTGGGATATCCGTGAGGAGATAATCACAAGACTACGTACGAAACAACTCAGCACGATGTTGCTCGGAAAAAGTCATGAAGAGGACGACGACATCTTGCACGACATTCAAGAGCTCGAAGGAATTGAGCGTGAAAGGCGAGTTTTTTTTTTTCGGTTGAACACGTGACCGTAAAGCGGCGAGCGACGAAACACGTGCTCAGAATGCCAGCGTGTTGCATGCAAGAAAATCAGTCGATGAGGGCAGTACCAAGGACAGGCGACCCCCTCTGTCTAATGAAAAGGGAGAACGAAAGTGCTACAACTGTGGCCAGTACGGCCGTATTCGCAATGCCCGTAGGGTGCCTTGATGCCCGCGCGCTCCGCTGAGGGTGAGGACAGGCGCGTCGTCTGCTACGACGGTCGCCATTGCGAATCCCGTCGCATCTCGGCAGCATGCGAAACGCGCTACACAAAGCGCTTGCGGTGCGCGGATACGTCCGGAAAAAAAGTGCACGCTAGTGAGCTTTCTCTTTTTGTTTTCTTTTTTGAAGCTTGGGCAGCTTTTATTGCTGTTGTTGCCTAAATGTTTATTAAGGAAGCATGTAATTCATGTAAGCCGACGGCCTGTGCATGTGTTATGCGCTAGAGGTAGACGTAGACTCTGTTATGTTGAAAACGAATCCTCTTCCTTACGCCGGAAATGACAAAGTCTAAAGCCTTACTTAATTTTCTCGTAAGCTCTGCATTCCAGATACACAAACAATCGTTTAAAGTATTTGTATACATGTCAGCAGCAGCAGTATATGAATCTGAACGCACATATTTAGTGTTGCGAAGCTACCTAAGCGCGATTAAGGTGGCTCATTTTGCTAAGTTTGGAAACAATTTACTCGTTCATTATAAATGGCATCATAAGTATTTTACACAGAATAAAGGGCTGAGGGGCAGTATGTTGCGAATATCCTGCTAAAATGAAACGAAAGCTTCTTTATCATTACTATTGCTGAAATTTCTTGCTGACAATCTGTAGCCGCTACTGTATCGGCACTCGAGTTGCACCTTGAGTCCTTATCAAAACGATGAATACGTTGTTGAGTAGTATGCCGTAAAACTTTGGATGCGCGCAGTATCAGTGCGGTTTTCCTTCTTTTTGTATCTGCAGTTTCTTTTTCTGTATCTGCAGGTTTTCTCGCATGCCCAATTGTATGCACAAAATATTGAGTGTTTCCAATACTGTTTTACACTTTGTGCGGCGGATGCACGGCGTCGTTTATTTGTTTCTTTTATTATTATCTGGAATTTTACTTGCCAGAACCATGATATGATTATGAGGCACGCCATAGTGGAGGGCTCCATGAATTTTGACCATCTGGTGTTCTTTAACCTGCACTGACATCGCACAGTACACGGGCCTGTAGCATTTCGCCTCCACCTAAATGCTACCGCTGCGGCCGGGATCGAACCCGTGGCTTTCGGGTTAGCAGCCGAGCTTCGTCACCACTATACCACCGTGGCGGACGTATTTCTTAAAGCGAAAGCTTTAAATGCCTCATCAAACGCGAAATTTGACCGTCGGCGTCCCGCGTCTACGGCGTCAGCGTACCACGACGTTGGGGACGAGGGATGCAAAAAATTATCGTCACGTGATGACGTCAGCATATGACGTCATCATCGCTTCACTAATTTTGGCATGACGTCATATGATGCCGTTATCACATGACATCGTAGCTTGGTCAAAAGTGGGCAGATCGCGGAGGCAGTGCAAAACCAGATGAGGTGCCTCCGATCTTGGAGGCAATGCAAAGATGGCTTTCGCTTTCGAGCCGTCTTAAGCGAACGCATAAGCCTGTGAGTTTTTATTCCATTAAGTGCTTTTCCATGACGTACTCATTGCACAACTTCACTTTGTTTCTTGTATTTTTTTACTGACATACCGTGTCTACTGTACACATTGCTTCCCCGTCTTCTTGTTGTTTTCATGCGTCTTCTTGGTATAGACGCTTCGCAAGAACTGTTTGTATGCGCATTCCTGTATGAGCCTTCAGGGCTTACATTATTAATAAATAAATTATGCTTGCTCAAAGAAATAAAATATCGAATGTGTGTGTGTGTGTGTGTGTGTGTGTGTGTGTGCGCGTGCGTGCGTGCGTGCGTGCGTGCGTGCGTGCGCGCGCGCGCGCGCGCGCGCGTTAATATCCAGTGTACAGGCCATTTATTTGTGCGCAATAATACTGCGCTGAAAGAAGCAATTACACAAATAAACCGCAAATTACACAATAAAACACAACAGCCACTAGTCGATTCACAGTGATCGTAAATGATTAAAAAAACAGGAGCTGCGTAATTATTTAGGACAGGACGAAAATGTAACCTGGAAACACAGAAACAGGGAAGGATAAAAAACATTTAACTGCACACACATACATGGGCATCAGACCAGCACAGAAGGCGTACTTGAAACACGGAAAGGAATATAAAAAACAAGAACCCGCTGTGGTTTTAGTTATGGTGCTATATACGGCGCCTCTCATAATCATATCGGGGTTCTTGGGACGTAATTCTCACAAATAATATTATTAGGAAAAAAGAAGGATCTGATCTGCAGACAAACATGCATAATATATTCCATGATACATTTCAAATCACAAAAATAGCGAAAGCAAAAATCAAAGGCAGATACCGGACCACCAACCAAGTGCAGTAAAGAATGTATGCGAAGAAAAATGCAGAATTCATGCACACGTGAACCAAAGCATTTTAAGCATGTAGCTGATATCAGTGTGTCCATTTAATACGCAAGGTTAACACTGGCAGAAGTTATCCTTGCATGTGCATTCGAAATACTGGCCGGAAACTTACGCTGCAAGTGCATAATGTGTTGTTCGGTTGCCGCTTGTCAGTTTTAATTTTTACTGTCCAAAGAAATCTCGTATCTTCTAAAACGATACAGCTCCCAGCGTTTCTGCAATGATTGGTGCACTGCGGCACGCAACACCCGCCATGGTGAGGTAGGGAGCGCATAAAACTGGAGGGAAACGAGCACCGACCTAAAAACAGCACGCACGCACACGCACAAGTGACGGGGGGGGATCCAAAATGGCGGCCACGCTGCCGCCAAGGCGAGGAGGCGGACACTGCCCTTTCAAAAGCTGACACCACTAAGCGGGGGCGGCGCGCATCGAGGCACTCTAAATGCCCGTAGACTGTCGCCGCCGCCAAGCGGAATTCATGG